>NW_020173979.1:484699-610005 GCF_003031525.2 Neophocaena asiaeorientalis asiaeorientalis | reverse complement strand
TGTGACTTTCTCCTTCTTTTCATCTCATACTTGGTTTTTTTTTTTTTTTTTTTTTCCTTATTTGTTGCTATGCCAGTCTGTTCCAACGTGGTCACTTCTTTGTATCAGAGGTAAAGAGTTAAAAAGTGTCAGATGCCCAGCCAGTGTGCTAGACACACTGGCTGTGCATTTGTTGGTACATCCCCTGAGATTTTGGGGAAAAATAAGTTGAGGAGCTGAAAATGAATTTCCCCCCGTCCCAGCAGGTGTCATCTCTGCTAAAGCCAAATCCATTCTTTCTGACCTTTAGGAACTCATTCAACTGTGAATGTCCATTGGCTTCCTACTTGAAGAGGCAGCAGTGTACATTGCTAGCCACTTAGCGTCCAGACCAGAACCCTCACACACTGCTGGTGAGGATACATAGCATGCAACCGCTTTGCAAAGCGATCTGACAGTTTCGTATAAAACTAAACATAAATCTACCTTTGACCCATCAGTTGCACCCCTAAGTTGTAACCCCCAAAATGAAAGCCTACGGTCTACAGAAAGACTAGTACATGAATGTTCATAGCATCCCTGTTCAATGTAGCCCCAAAAGGGGAGCGGGGAAAGCCAGGTGTCCATAAATAAACAATGAATAAATCAAGTGTGGTATATTCGTACAGTGGGATATCACTTAGTGATATATATACAAGCTATAAATATAAAAACAAGCTACTGATACCTCGACAATATGGAGAAATCTGGAAAACATTATGGCAAGGGAAGGAAGCCAGCCATAAAGGAATCCACGCTGTGTGATTCCATTTATATAAAGTTCTGAAAAAGGAAAAATATACCTATGATGAAAAATGTCAGAATAGTGGTTTCCTGGGCGCAAGTGGGGTGGATAATTGATTAGGAAGGGATGTGAAGGAAATTTCTGGAGTGATGGGAATGTTCTATATCTTGACGAGGTTTGAGTAACACAGGTGGACACATTTGTTGAATTTCACTGAATGGTGCAATTAAGGTTTGTGCGTTTCTATGTAAATTTTATCTCAAAAAACCCATAAATCAATGTTGAGCTCTAGGTAATGATATCCATGCTGAAGTGTTTAGGGGTAAGGTGTACAGATGTCTGCAACTTACTTTGAAATGCATCAAAAATAAGATGGGTTGATGGATGGGTAGATGGACAGATAGGTGGAAAAATAAATGGAGTAAATGCTAACAACTGCAGAATCTAGGGGATATGCGTGCAGTGTTCTTTCAAGTTTTCTGTGTGTTTGAATTTTTTTTCCTAACAAAATAGAGAAAGCAGCCAGAACTTTACTGTCTGGGTTTGAATCTTAGCTTTAACCCCTTCTTACCCTTGACCCTAGATAAGTCCCTTAGTCTCCCTGTGCTGTGCCCAAGTTCCCTTGTCTGTAAAATTGGGATAAGAACACTGGGCTGTTCTGAGGATTAAATGACTTATGCACTTGGAACCATTTCTAGCTCACAGTAAGCACTCACTAAATACTTTCTTTGGCTAGCCAGTACACTGAGATGTTGATTGTATGCCTCTGTCTCCAAGGAAGTGTATCTATATAATACCTGCCCCCGCTCGATTTACCCCAAGAGGCAGTGTTGCAGAGAAGTGTGTATTGAACCTTGGAGTCCAAAGGCCCAGGGGTCTCAAACAAGTGGTTATTCTTGAACCCCAACTTCCTCAACTCAAAAACGGGAATAATAAGAAAACTGCTCTGGGCTTTTTAGAGGATTAAATAAAACGGCTTAAATAAAGGCAACAGGAGCTAGGTTCAATAAACGTTCATTGAATGCCTCTTTCCTAAATGGAACCTCTCCTCTGCTGACATAATTAGAAGGAATTGATTGAGTTATGCCCTAATGCAGCCCCCCTCTTGAGTACATGCTTAGTAGCAAGATTCCAGTTGTGCAGCCCTGGACCCTCCAACAGGTTGGGGTGGTTGTCAGAGAGGCGGCAAGAGGAGGGAGCATCTTCACCCCAAAGCGCTTGGGGCAACTCCTTTGCAGTCCCCCTCAGGGATGCTGCCTCAACCTCTGGAACCCTGCTGGCTGTCTATTTAGCCAGGAGGCTGGAGTAAACAAGATTGATCTTGGAATAGCCATGTCAGTGTTATGCAGATCTATGTAGGACACCAATTACGTAGCATCTCCATCCCAAGGATGGCAGCTCTTCGGGTGAGAACATGCCCTGGTAAATAAATAGACCAGAAGAGGCTGTTCATAATGTCAGCAGCCATTGTTCACGCCATTTTATTATAACACGATGAGAGAGTGCAGACTTTGATTTAAGTTACAAGGCCTGTCTTGGCGAAACTTTGGAGTAGCCAAGAGGTCATCCGCTGCTAGGATTTCATAAAAACAGACCGATTTAAACAAAAAGGTCCAACTGATTTGCAAAACTTTCTAAAGCCTGTTATTTCATGATTTCCTGATTTTTAAAAAAACTTTTCTAATGGATATTTCGACTTCCTATAGAAATGGTCCCCCTTAGCCCCCTTCCCCCACCCATGGTCTGACTTCACTGGCTTTTGGGGAAGCAATTTCTCACCCTCAATCTTAAAAACCATCTGGATTTCAAGAGCATTTTAATTCATGCATTGCTGATTCGCTTATTTCTGACAAAAATGCTATTTTGTAAGAGAAATTTGCAAACCCCCCAGTCTCTTTAGAGATCTTTTTAAAGTGCTTTGATGCTGTAGGATTTGAAGGGTGGCTCAATGCTCTGTGTGTGTGTATTTTTTTTCTAACCTTCCTCTTGGCAACACTTAAATGGAATTCAAATCCCAAATGTCATGAGTTTTCTACTGAGCTTAAACTAGTTAGAAAAAGCTTCTCTAAGGGAGCAAACCATGTGCAAGCCCCTTGTTAATGAAGAGACTTAATGGCGCGTTAGATGGTACAATGGGATTGAATGGTGCCCTTTCCACCCCTGTTTGGCTCCATTCCTATAACCCAGGTGGCTGCCGACTCCCACATCCTCACAGGCTGGCTCACCCCCCAACCAATTCCAGCACAAACTCAGCTGCATCACCACCTTCCCCACAAAACACTATCGTACCAAACATATTAATATTTCTATTGTCACTTTTAACTTATGATTTCTGGCATCCTGGGGCAAGATAATATTTCATTTCATGTAATATCTGCATTTTCACAAGACTGCGTTGGACACGACCTTCCCAAATCCCCTCTTGACCACTAGCCACCAAGACACTCCCTTCCCTACTGTCGTTCCTCATCAAGATGGGGTCAAAGGCAGTTGGCACAGTGGTTGAACCTCTGATTTTGGAGTCAAGAGTGTGGGTTCAAAATCCAGCTTCACGACTCTCTGACTGGCCTTAAACCAGTGATTTCACCTTTCTGCACCTGTTTCCTCCTCTGTAAAATGGAGATGATGGTGCTTACCTTAGAGTTGTGGTGAAGATTAAATGGGATAGTTCATGTGAGCCATTTACAACAGTGTTTTCCATGCAGGATACATTCAGTAAATGAATAAATTAATGGACCCACCCACCTTAGAGGACAACTTTGCGGGCACTGTTTCTAGAGAATGTTCTTTAAAGTGTTTCTCTCCTAAGTGGAGCATTGGTAAATACAGCTTTCTCCATCTCATTTCGTATGGAGAGCCAGAGGTGTACATGTGCATGGACCTAGCTTGGTTCATTTCTGAACTCTCCCTACCCCACTGCATTATGGGGTGCAGGGAGCAGTATTGCCCGTATTACCTTTCTCTGGGACCCCACACACAGGGTATTCAGTCAAGCTGCCAGACAGTGGTCGGTCCCTAAGGCAGCCCCTGGAAAGGTGAACCTGAGAAGTGACTCTGGGATCCTTCGGGACGTGAAGTGCTATTCAAATGCCATTTGGATGGGAAATCTAACCTCCAGGGTCAAGCCAGAGACCTAGAAAATCCATCACTTAGCAACAGCTGACCCTGATCAAAAAGAGACGTGAGACTGCTATTGTGACCTTGGGGACACAGAGCTGGAAAACCACCAATAACAACCACTGAAAAGGACCCTGAAGGCAGAGGTGTCTGTAAATAGCAATTGGTTTGTAATGATGTGAGGACACAGGGTGGGAGCAAGAACCAGGCTCTGGCATTAAGATCCCAGCTGAGCCACAGACAGGCTGCGTGACCTGGAGCAAGGGCTGACCTCTCTAAATATCAGTGTCCTGTGACGCAGACCCCAAATCTCACTCTTCAATGTTATTGCAAAGATTAAATGGATGATATATCTAAAGCTTAACACAGTGCCAGGACAGAGTAAACACCGAATGACCGGTGGTTATTGTTAATATTGATTACATTCGTGACCCCAAAATCCATTTTGAATACCTGGAACTGTGTATCTAACATTCTAAATAATACCCCAAATTTTCCTACACAAAGGTGAACCTGTTAGGACTCACCCTGGGTAGACAATGATATATTCTATTGCAAATCTCATTTAGTCAACTTGCCTGTCCATCTATTATACATACAAGTACACATGTGGACATGTGTGCATGTGGACATTTACATATGTAAATACATTTACATATGTGAGCTTGTAAACATACAAGGCATGTGTATATATGTAAATATCTACATATACAAAGTGCTTAGTGGTTCACACAGATGCATAGGTATATGTGTCATTAATACAAATAGTAATGATAAAAATAATAATCATTCATTAAGGTCTTATAGGAAGGTGACAACTCACTTTTGGACCACCTGTTAGAGAATGATATAGCAGGAGATGAGACATGATTCACCAAAGGTGGGCATATTGGCTCCAGAAGTGAAAGGTGCTCCACAGATAAAATGAATAAATACACATTACAGGTTCTTTCAATCATAGGGCTACTGTAAGCATCGAATTAGATAATGAATGTGAACGTGTCATGCAAAGGTCACTATTGTGTTAATGTGTTATTAATATCTTGCTAATTAAAGTATTAATGAAATAATAGAAAATTACCAAAATTAGAGGCAGGTATACTTCTCACAGAGTATCTGGAAAAATTCATATCACCTATTAAAGGACACAACCAGCATTTGTTGGTATTTCAAGAAGCTGCTGTCTACCCCACCATGACACATGGAGACGTGTCCCAGAGCACCTTTGAAAGAGAGAATCTAAACTGTGGTCCATTCATTCGACTAATACTTACTGAACATCGAGACGGTTCCAAGCTCCATGCTATATCGAGAGGCAGAGATAATCTAACGATCATCTCCCCCAAGAAGCCCAAAGGCTAGAGGGGAGAAAGATATGTGAAAAAATTGCCCTTGTTCTGTGTGACACACCCTTTGAAAAAGGAATCTCCAGGGCATTGTGGCAGCATACACGGGACCAGCCCAGTGGTTCGTTCATTCAGGTAAGTAATATTGGGTGGAACCAACAAAGAAGGCTTGGGGACATTGCGTGATTGCCCCCTATGTAGGGTGACTATGCATTTGCGTTTACTAGGTACAGTCTTAATTGTCACTTGTTGACCTAACTTAACCATTAATAGCCCCCCCTCTGCAAATCTCTCAGAACAGACCCAGATTAGATGATAGATCTCCCTATCTCTGTGGCTAGCAACCTCTAATTGGGCTAGTTGTGTTTCAGACATTCCAAACACAGTGAAGAAAGTGCAGGCTTGGAAGTCAGGTAGACTTCCAGAGTTCAAATCCCAGCTCTGCCATTTATATGCCATGTGGCCTTAGAAAAGTAACGTCAACTCCTGAGCCTAAAATTCCTTACCGGTGAAACGCAGATCCTTATTATGCATGGAGGAGCATCTTACACATGAGAGGTGCCTGATATATTGTAAATCGCCGCCCAAATAATAATTGCACATCCCAATAAATGGCAGTACCATTGACCCTATGGCTCACTCAGGTCAAAACCCTACCACACATCTTAGACTCTATCTTTTGCTTACCCTCCCACATTCAGTCCGTATCAGTTATATAAGTTACAACTTACAGCTACAAGTTACAGCAATTCTATCTCCGGCATTTATCCTGATGATGTCAGTACTTTGGGCTCAAAGAAGAAAGGCTGTCACAAACCATGTTAGGTCCTCGTTTGAAAGCTACGAGTAGCCTTTGATCTCATTGTCTGAGCAGTTCAGGCAAAAACCATGGACTGACCGTGACCAGAAAGGTGATCATCTTTCCCACTGAAGCTAGGAATAAGTTCAGGGTTCCCTACTCAAGTGTCCTTCCCAGACTTGAAATAACTTAGGGCAAATTGTTCCCTTGGTAGAGTGGTAGAGCTTGAGATCCTTTGGGAGGATCTCAAAATGTTTCAGGATCAATTTCTTTTTCTACCATTATCACAGATGAACTTTCAATGGTATTCCATGTTCCTACTAAGGTCATTTTAACTTGTCATTTTTACCTCAGTGTCCATTTTCCCTTTGAATCCAGAGAAGTTTCTAAACATCTTCTCACTCTCCAAAACTACCCAAGGAAGGAGGAGAAGCTCAAAAAGGGGATGTTGGGCTTCCCTGGTGGCGTAGTGGTTGAGAGTCCGCCTGCCGATGCAGGGGACACGGGTTCGTGACCCGGTCCGGGAAGATCCCACATGCCGCGGAGCAGCTGGGCCCGTGAGCCGTGGCCGCTGAGCCTGCGCGTCCAGACCCTGTGCTCCGCGACGGGAGAGACCACAACAGTGAGAGGCCCGCATATCGAAAAAAAAAAAAAAAAAAAAAAGGGGGGGGATGTTGTTACCACAGCAAGGTGGAATAGCCCTGGACCAGTTGTCAGGAATCCCGAGATCCAGGCTGATTCTATGTGGGCTTGTTTATATGAACTTGGACTGAACTGAACTTCCAGTTTCCCATCTGTAAATAGAGCAGGATTAAATCATCTCTAATGATCTTCTGGCTCTGAGTTTTACAGTCAGTGACCTTGATGAATTGAGCTATGGCTAGAAGAACTCCAGATTTCCCCCAAAGAAAATGCTCTGGCTGCTTCTTCAGCATTCAACGAAACTCTAGAGTTCACTATGCTGTATTGTCAGTATCTTCCTACTTGTGTAATGGATTTGAACTTCAGCCTCAAACTCAGGCAGGCAAAGCTAAGACATTTTTCTCTATGATCTAACTTAACTCAGATCTCTGAGCACTCATTTTCTTCTGGGAAGTAGGAAACTTAACCATGCAAATTCAAGGTAAACTCAATCACTCAAGAATGTTCACACTCTTGTGTCCATTTAGATTCCTTTCTCTTTTTTCTCCTTTCCTTCTCCCAGGATAATCTAAATTTGGGAAACACATGCCACCCTGGCCTCCGGGGAGAGGCGCTGGTCTTCAGCGTTGTTCCATGCAGGCTTCTATTGACAGGTAGAGTACTCACCTGTACTTGGTTTGTTAGCTTTATTTATTCTTGATGGTCCTGCACTTCAAGAGTCCACATCTATGTCCTCGTCCCTGTCAGCTTTCCCTGTGTCAGGGTCACACCAGTCCCCCTGCACCTTCCTTTTCCTGACCACAGGCATGGCGACGGAGCCTCTGACCTGCCTACACCTGTCCTGCCATAACCACTGTTCTTCTGTCTCCAAGCTAGCTCTCAGTCTTTGCCAGGCTGTTCCTTTGCCAAGGTTTCAGATGCAAAGTAAATCATGGGAGCCCTGTGATTTTGGTCCCCGCATGCAAACCTGAGATGTCTACTGTTCCCATCCTGGGACTCATGCTGAGAGGTGTGCCTTGAGGATCTCTTAGAGGCATTCCCCTAGGCTTCACTCTCTTCTCTCCTCTACTGCTTCTCCACCTCCTGTAACCTACACGACATTTACCAAGTCTAAGATGGAAACTGTGTTCTTCCTCAGTCTGTGTACATGAAAGCAATCATTTACACTAGGTCCTCCAGCACAGCAGCTTTTGATTTACAAAGCCAAATTTTTAAATTAAAACAAAAAACAAGATAAAGCATTTCTGTCTCAAAATTCCAAACTCTTGCAATTACAAGACTTAGTTTTAAAGAAATTTACTCTGTTACGTGTTTCAAGAGCCTGTTTTGGAATCTTCTACCAATAATTTTTCTTGGCTATAAATGTTCTCCTCCTGAGTGCAGGGTATGTGCTCCCTGAATGTGGCAGATGTGAAATGGGTACAAAGAAATGGAGTGGGCGTGAATTAGGAGACAGCTTTGGCTAATGTCTCAGAATACTGTCCTGCTGTAATTGGCTGTCTCACCAATGGTCCCTGAGTCCATGGAAAAACAAAAGTGTAATCATATTCGTTCGACTCTGAAACTCCAGGTTTGCTCCAAATTCTCAGAGTGCGCATAATAAAATTCTTAGACCATCTCACTCATAGAACTTTGTGTCCCCTTTTCGAATTATCTTCAACCTGAAAACGTCTAATTACATTTTCATTTCTCTAAGGTACAAAGGAAAGAACAGGGAAAGTAATCCTTTTCCTTTTTTTTTTTTTCCAGAATACTATGACAAAGGAGTAATGCACCTGCCTTTATTCCGTGGTAGCATATACTGTTCATCATATCTACCTGCCCTCTTGTGGATACCGTCTCTGAACCATTAGCAGAGAAACATCACTTGCGAGGAATGTTTTCTACCCAGAATTATACATGTTGAATCAGTCAGCACAGAGGATAAGTGTTAGGGGAAATTTAGATTGCTGAGCACTTAAAATAAATAGTGTCATTTGCAAGGATAATAGAGATAATACGGTACCCAGGGAGGTGTAGCCAAGGAGATGTAGCAAAAGACAGAAGTGAAGGAGATGTGAAGGAGGAGGGGTTGGACTGCCCCAGCCAGAAAATGATTGTGTCATCTTAGCTGTATGGGCAAGCAGGGATTCTGGTTCTAAAAGCCAAATCACATCCCTTTGGGATCCAGAGCCTAGTCTAGCTAACATCAAAATTGAAAAATTTTTTTGCCCCAGGTAAGGACCAAGAAAGTACTGATTTTTTTTGTATCAGCACTTCCCCTCCGTGAAGGAAGAAGAGGTAGCCCCTTCTTTCCCCAGCCAGAACCCTTGGAGTCTCACCACTCTCCCTGAACTCCTCCCCTGTTTCTCTAGCCACCGTCCTGCCTCTGACTTCATTGCTTCCAACCTCCAAATGTGCTCTCTTTTCCTTCCCAGCCAAGTTCAGAAAGGGGCCTACAATTACACTCTGCCCACTGCCTCTCCTCCCAGCTCCTCTTCAACCCACTGCTTATCTGCTTCTGGTCCCAGAGGCTCGGGGCCACAGACTGGGAGCCCCATGGGATAATTGGCATGTTTCTCTTGTCTTCTCTGACTCCAGTACTGGTACCGAGCAGGAAACGTCTGATAGATGACAGGTACCTAGGCAAGGGGATGACTAGCTGGCTGAACTACTGAGAGATTCATTCAAGGTAAATCTCTCAGGAAGACTCATTGACTGAGTTTTTTTAAAAAACTCGTAACAGAAGAGGAGTAAAGCTAAGTTACATCAAACTGTCTTAAAAAAAATATATCATTAGGGCTCCCCTGGTGGCGCAGTGGTTGAGAGTCCGCCTGCCGATGGAGGGGACACGGGTTCGTGCCCCGGTCGGGGGAGATCCCACATGCCGCGGAGTGGCTGGGCCCGTGAGCCATGGCCGCTGAGCCTGTGCGTCCGGAGCCTGTGCTCCGCAACGGGAGAGGCCACAACAGTGAGAGGCCCGCGTACCACACACACACACACACACACACACACACACACAAAATCCGAATATCCAAGTGGCACCTGTCATGCACTGCAACAAGGACAAAGGTCTTGAGACAAGGTGGGATTGTTCCCTTGCCTCAGGCAGGCATGTTGCTCTGAGCAGAAATTCAGGATGTGGAAGAGGAGCTGAGATGAGGCAGCATCTCTACAACTCCAAGCACCAACAGGCCACCAGCAATTGGTGAGTGACAGGGAAGGAGGTGGTGGATTCGAGGCATCGCGTGCCTCCTCTGCTGGTCTCCCTTTGCATTAGCCCATCCAAGGTGATAGGGAGCTTCGTGCTTCTTGCTGATATGCAGCGCTGGGGAAAGCCGGGGAGAAGGATGCTTGGGGGACTCAGTGAGGAGGGCCCACTCCGCCCACCTGCAGCAGCTGCAGTAGTGGAGGAGCGTGGACCCCCCCGACCATACAATCCTGGGTTGCCATCCTGGCTCTCACCTACTGCGGGCAATCTTGCCGAGAGATTAACATAGAAAATCATCCCCACTGAACAGGACAATGGTGAAGGTAAAATGGGACCAGCATCTGGGAACCTGGTGGATGCCTGCTCCCTTCCCACCTCCAGGAATCCAACAGCCTGGGAATGTGCACCGTAGAGTGGCATCTTAGAGCTGGATTCTGCTTGCCAGCCAGAGGTGTGAATCCTGCTAGGTTTTCACCTACAGCATTTGGGAAATGAAAATTCCAACTTTTTTTCCAGTTTTGCATTATGATGGGAAACTTGATTCTACCTCTCCCCTAAACAGGAGGCTCCACAAGGCCTGGGACTGAGTCTGCCCGTCCCCCACTGGGTGTAGGACACATGGCAGAAAATTAAGCCCCAATAAGTATGGTTTTGATACTCAAGGAACGGCAGCCACAATACCCATTGTTTGTTATTGCTTTATAGTTCACGAAATGTTTCTGCTAGATAATCTTATTATGTACTTATTGCTAATGAAAGAAATGGGCCTTAAGTGTAGTCATTTGGGGTACAAACCCTGGAGTCAGATAAACTGGGTTCAAATCCTAGAACTTACAAGGTATATGGCTTTGGGCCAATTACTGTTCCTTTCTCAGCCTCAAGTTTCCCACTTATAACATGGGGATCATATAAGAATCTTCTACCTAGGGTTTGTGGCGAAGATTGTAAAGGTATAGATGTAGAGGACTCAGTGTGGTGTCCGGTACATAATATATATCCCATATAGGTAAATCTAATTCTCAGAGAGGTGAGGCCAATTGCCCATGGTCACACAGCAAGTCAGTGTCAGAACCGGGACTGGAATCTAAGATGTTTGACTCCAAATGAGCTTCTCTTTCCATTCTATGATTGTAACACCTACCATTTGTTGAGTGGATTTCCCCAAGTGCCTGGCAATGTGCTGAACACTCTTCATGTATTATCTCTTTTCATGCTAGAGACAATCCTGAGATGGGTTCTATAATTGTCTCCATTTTACAGATGAGAAAACTGAGACTGTGAGCCATTAAAGTGACATGGCCAAACATGAAGAGATGCTCAGAGTCGCTAATCATCAGGGAAATGCAAATCAAAACCACAATGAAGTATCACCTCACACTTGTCAGAATGGCTATCATCAAAAAGAACACAAATAACAAATGTTGGTAAGGATGTGGAGAAAAGGGAACCCTCGTACACTGTTGGTGGGAATGTAATTGGTGCAGCCACTGTGGAAAACAGAATAGAGATTGCTCAAGAAACTAAAAATAGAACTACCATATGACCCAGCAATTCCACTCATGGGTATATATCTGAAAAAAACAAAAATGCTAATTCGAAAAGACATATACACCCCAATGTTCATAGCAGCATTATTTACAGTTGCCAAGATATGGAAGCAACCTAAGTGTCCATCAACAGATGAATGGATAAAGAAGAAGTGGTATATATGTATATTACAATATATATATATGTATATATACTCAGCCATAAAAAGAATGAAATTTTGCCATTTGCAGCAATATGGAAAGACTTGGAAGATATTATGCTAAGTGAAATAAGTCAAAGACAACTACTATAAGTTACCATTTGTATGTGAAATCTAAAAAATATAACAGGTTAGTGAATATGACAAAAAAGCAGACTCACAGATATAGGGAACAAACTAGTGGTTACCAGTGGGGAGAGGGAAGGTGGAGGGGTGACATGGGGGTAGGAGATTAAGGGGTACAAACTATTATGCATAAAATAAACTATAAGGATATATTTTACAGGGAATATAGCCAAAATTTTATAATTATAAATGGAGTATAACCTGTAAAAATTGGCATCACTATACTGTATACCTCTAACTTACATGATATCATACATCAACAGAGTCCTTACATGGAAAAACTGGGACACACACCCAGGCAGTGAGTGCAGAGCTCACACTGCTAACTACCTGTGTCCTATTCTATCTTCACTGGTGTGTACCAGAGCCAGCCAACCTGTGACAGCCAGTAGATAAAGATTAAGGAATTTTACTGCCTAGTTATTAAACCATTGGAAGCCTGAAATTGGTCATGGATGGTGGGAGTATTTACACCACAGGAATCAGCACGCACTGCAAATCAGAATAGTTTTTGTTTTGTTTTGTTTTATTTTTAACCTGATAGCCAGTTCACCAGCCCACCATCTTTTTAAACTCCACTGCCCAACTTATACTTGGAAGATGTTTCTTCTCAATTGTTGTTCTTTGGGAAAATTGTTGTTCTTTGTCTTTGACTTATTTCACTTAGCATATCTTCCAAGTCTGTCCATATTGCTGCAAATGGCAACAATTCCCAATTGTTGTTCTTTGAGAAAACTTAGGGGGAAAAACAGACAGTGATGAGAGTGTGTCTCATCCTGGCACAGTTGTCCTCTCTCGTTGGGGCTGAAAGTGTGTGGTCTGATAATGCCATTTAAGACTTAATTGGTCCCTTGCCTATGGATGGCTGCTGTGCTCCTGGTGGGGGAGCATTTGTGTTTGTGCTAATGGGAGGTATGCCCACATTTGACAGGTACTCTCCTGCTTTGCAGCCTGAGAAGATATAAACTGGTTGTTACAGAACATGTTAACACACATCCAACTGGTGCTCCACCGAGAATTTGACAGAGTCATCCTGTGTTTATTCACTCAATTAACAAGCTTCCACCCAGTGCTTATTCTTATCAGGCTCTGAACTAGACACTGGAGACTCAGAGATGAGTCAGGTTCAAGGTCTTGCAGAAGAGACAGACAAGGTATGAAGCAATTTGGAAATTCTGTAGTAAGTGTTGGAATCTATGCACACAGTACAAAAGTCACACCAAGGAGAATGGAGGATTTGCATTTGAATCAAGAAATCAAAGAAATCATCACTTGTGTAGGAATATTTGGAAATCCAAGAATTGTTGGATGGTTTCACAAAGAATTAAGAGAAAAGAGCATTCCAGACAAAGAAAACAAGATATACAAAGGCTGGGAGGAGGTACAACAGTGTGTTTGATATCTATCTGGATTTCACAATGTGTGTTGGATTAGGGAGTATGATGAGAATGGAGAGATGGCCAGAGGTGAAGTCACAAAGGTCTGAAAAGTAAGGTGTGTTAGTTAACTATTGCTGTGTAAAAAAATATCCCAGAACTTAATGGCTTAAAACAACATATCACTTATCATGCCTCAGAGTTTCTGTGATTCCAAAACTCAGGAGTGGCTTAGTTGTGTATTTCTGGCTCAGGGTTTCTCATGCGACTGCATCAGATGTCAACGTGGGGTACAGTCCTCTGAAGGATTGACTGGGCGGGAGGATCCACCATCAAGGTGGCTCACTCACCAATCAAATGGTTGCCAAGTTGATGCTGGCTCTTGGCTGGGGGTCTCCGTTCTGCACGGGGGCCTCTCCACAGAGCTGCTTGGGTGTCCTCATAGCATGGAGGCTGGCTTACTTTTGAGTGAATGACTGAAGGGAGAAAAATGGAAGGTACAATGCTTTTTATGACCTCGTCTCGGCTGTCACACACCACCACTTCCACGGTATTCTATTTGTCCTACAGACCAACCCTGATTCAATGTGGGCGGAGACTATCCTAGGGCACATACCATGAGGCGAGGATCATTGAGGGTCATCTCGGAGGCTGACTATCACATCAGAGCTAAGGATTTTGTCTTGTAGTTGATGGAAGATGTTGGAAAAGGAAGCAGGAGTGTGTGCCCTTCTTGAGCATCAAAATCTTGACAATGAGTGAGAGGAGTAATGCAGTATATTAATACTACCCTGATTCAATGTGGGCGGAGACTATCCTAGGGCACATACCATGAGGCGAGGATCATTGAGGGTCATCTCGGAGGCTGACTCACATCAGAGCTAAGGATTCGAGGGAGCATTGTATTCTGATTCTTGGAAATTCTCTTGAAATTCTCAAATAAATTCCTCCACTAGTTACCTATGTGACCTTGGACAAGTCTCTTCCCTTCACCTCCCTGTCCTGTAAAATAGGGTTTACTTTATCTGTCTCACAGGATTACTGAAAGAAACATAATGCATTCAAAAGGTTTATCACAGTGCCAGGAACTCACTATGTGTTAAAGGAGTATGTGTTAAACTCAGTATGTGTTAAGGAGTAGCTGTTACGATGGTCAGCATGATGGAGACCAACACTTTGAGTCGTACAGCGAAGACTGGATATCCATCCATTCCCTAGAGGGGGACCAAGAGTTCCTTTGGCCAGGACTTCAGCTTTTTGCAAAAGCCAGATGCCCTATCATTTCACTGACTAGGAGGGTGAATTTGAAGTGCGAGCCTGTTGGTAATATTCAGTAACTTGTACTATTTTTGAATTTTTGTTTTCTTTTTTGGGCTCAATGCTGAAGCAAAAGGATAGAGCTTTGGTGTTAAAAGGGAATTTTAATCCTGCTGAGAAGAGGCCATCCACGGAAGGCTCTAAGCAAAGCCCAGAGCCTTTGGGAGTGGGTACTGCTGTGTTTGAAAGGCCTAGTAATGTTAATGGGGACAAGGGTATGATATGAGCTCTGAACCCAGGAATGCTCTCGATATGCTTGGTGGGGTTTTTCAGGACCATTCCTCCTGGTGCAGGAGGCCAAGGACCTTGTTTTTATTTCCACGAGCCTTGTCTCCAAATCATATGGCTCTTAGCCTTCCAAAGACTGGTCCCCTTGAGGACACTCAGGCCATAAGTTCTCATTTACGGCAACAAGAAAGTTCATGGCCTGTGCCTTGGTCTTGGAGCTCAGCTCCTGAAGGAAGGCTGGGAAGCTGCCTTACCCTCAGCCAGCCTCTGTTCCCTACCTTTGACGCATGCCAGCCACCCCTTCCCTGACTCCTTGGCAGAATTCCCTTCCTCTCTATTTGCCTCACCTGTCGGTGTTTGGAAATTTGTTATAGCTGGGGAAATTTTTAGATGTATTCCTCATTACCTTTTCCCTTTTCCCCCCAGTTTTATTGAGGTGTAATTGACATACAGCACTGTGTAAGTTTAAGGTGTACAGCATAATTTGGCTTATGTACATCATGAAGTGATGACCACAGAAAGTTCAGTGAGCATCCTTCATCTCATATACGTACAAAATTAAAGAAATAGAAAACATACGTAATTTGCCTTGTGAAGAGAACTCTTAGGATTTACTCTGTGAACAACTTTCATATATAACATGCAGCAGTGTTAACTGTGTTTATCACGTTGTACGTCACATCCCTAGTACTTATTCATCTTATAATTGGAAGTTGGTACCTTTTGACTGCCTTCATCCAATTCCCCCTCCCCTCTCCACCTCTGGTGACCATAAATCTGATCTCTTTTTCTATGAGTTTGGTTTCTTTGGTTGTTTTTGAGGTATAATTGATCTACAACACTATGTTAGGTCCCGTTATGGATTTGATATTTCTATGCGTTTCAAAATGATCACCACAAATAAGTCTAGTTATAATGTGTCGCCATACAAAGAAATTACCTAGCTATTCACTATATTCCCCACACTGTACATTTCATACATATTATTCACTTATTCTGCAAGTGGAAGTTGGTACCTCTTAATCTCCCTCAGCTATTTCTCTCCTCCCCCCACCTGTCTCCCCTCTGGCAACCACCTGTTTGTTCTCTGTATCTATAACTCTATTTCTGTGGGGTTTTCTTTTAACATCTTTATTGGAGTGTAATTTCTTTACATTGTTGTTAGTTGCTGCTGTACAACAAAGTGAATCAGCTCTACGTATACATATATCCTCATATCCCCTCCCTCTTGCGTCTCCCTCCCACCCTCCCTATCCCACCCCTCTAGGTGGTCACAAAGCACCGAGCTGACCTCCCTGTGCTATGTGGCTGCTTCCCACTAGTTATCTATTTTACATTTGGTAGTATATATATGTCCATGCCACTCTCTCACTTCGTCCCAGCTTACCCTTCCCCCTCCCCGTGCCCTCAAGTCCATTCTCTATGTCTGCATCTTTATTCCTATCCTGCCACTAGGTTCTTCAGAGCCTTTTTTTTTTTTTTAGATTCCATATATAAGTGTTAGCATACAGTATTTGTTTTTCTGACTTACTTCACTCTGTATGACAGACTCTCTATTTCTGTTTTGTTATGTTTATTCATTTGATTTGTTTTTTAGATTCCTGCATGTAAGTGAAATCATACAGTATTTGTCTTTCTCTGTCCGACTTATTTCACTTATCCTCTAGGTCTGTCCATGTTGTAGCAAATGGCAAGATTTCATTCTTTTTTATGGCTGAATAATATTCCAATGTGTGTGTGTATACCATAGTTTCTTTATCCATTCATCTATTGGTGAGCATTTGTTCATATCTTGGCTATTGTAAATCTTTTTCCCTTTTTTGTGTGTTTTGATGCTACAGGAATAATAGCACAAACACAAGACTATCTGTGGCAGCATTTTTATAACAACCAGAGAGGGACAGACAGGGACAGAGACAAAGAGAGACAGAGAGAGAGAGAGAGAAAGGAAAAGAAACAAAGTTAATGTCCCCCAAAATAAAAGTTTAAGTACTTTATGGTGCATTTAGACAATTGAAACTGATCCTACAATAAAAATAATTCACCCAAGAGAAAGGAAAATATACATCCACACAAAGACTTGCCCAAGAATGTTCTCAGCGTTATTCATAATAGCCAAAACAATACAAATGCCCATCAGCTGGTGAATGGAGGTCACTATGGTACGTCCATGCAACAGAATGCTGCTCAGTCATAAAAGGACCAAAACATGAGTACCACATGAATGAACCTCAAAAACACTGTGCCAAGTTAAAGAAGCTTGATGCAAAAGACCAGATATTGTATGATTCCATTTATATGAAATGTCCAGAATAAGCAAATTCCCAGACAGTGAATTGTTGCCTAGGGGTGGGGGTGAGAATAGAGAGTGACTGCAAATGAGCACAAGGTTCCTTTTAGGGGTGATGGAAATGTTCCAGAATTGGACTGTGGTGATGGCTGTGCAACCCTGTGAATTTACTACAGACAGTTGAGTGGTACACTTAAAATGAATGAATTGTATGGTACGTAATTTGTATTTCAATAAAGCTGCTTCAAAAAAGGAATGCTGCAGATCTTTGTGTATTGACCTAGACAGATATCTAGGATAAGTGGTGACACTAAAAATAGCAAACTGTACATTAATATAGAGAGCAACATTGCATTCTTTACAAAATTTTAAAAATTTTATGTGTACATGCATTTACATTTGCAATAACACTGGGAAATTTCAGAAAGGACATGCACCAAACAGCTCACAGTGTTTACCGCCCAGGAGGGAGAGAATGAGGTACAGGGCTGGACCTTCAGCTTTTATTTTACACATTGTTTTCAGTGATGTAATCAAGAGTCAATTTTACTTTACTTTTTACTTACACACATACACATGCACACACATGCAATAGACACTTCTATATATACACTTATACATATACATACATAGACCAATATACATACACACACACACATATATATATATAGTATTATACATTTATATGTAATATTTTAAGCTATTTTCTCCAGAGTTGCAAATTGGCCCTCTGCTCTCCCTTGCTCTATGCTTCCTTCCTGAACAATATCATTCCTTCCCGTAACTTCAGCTCTGCCCAGATCTGAGCGGATGACCTCTGACTCCACTTGCCCATCTTCACCCCTCTCTGCACTTCTACAGTACCCTTTACAGTCCTCCGTTACAGGGATCAGCACACGGACCTCTGACTAAGTATTTGGGTGACTGTCTCCCTCAGTAGACAATGAGCTCAGTGAGGACAGAGACCGCTCCAGAGATGAGCACAAATTCGGGGGGCGGGGGGGGGAACTGCCAATAAGTGGCTGTTGACTGGGTGGTTGAATGATCACCCTGACCCACATCCAGCTCCCTGAAATTTGCCCTTCCCCATTGCCTTTGCACGTATTGTCCCCCTTTGCCTCGAATGTCCTTCCTGCCTTAGTAGCCTGCGAAAGTGCATGAACTCAGTGGAAATGCTCTAAGAAATGCCCCGAACTTGAGAGGCTTAGCCCAAGTTTCTCTCTGACATCCCTTTCCAGTTTAGGTTGGTGGAGGCCTGCTGGGAATCCGGCTGCAGACAGTCATTTGGGGATCTAGGTTCCTTCTAGTTTCGGGTCTGCTTTCCTCTAGGTGGAGGGGAAAGAGTGAGGACCACTCCCACCACATTCACCCACATTTCACTGGCCAGAACTCAGTCTGCTGCCCCCACAGAACTGCGGGAAGTCTGGGAAATTGTGTCTAGCTGAGTACCCAGGAAGATGAGGAATTGATGGATATTGGCAAACAGAAGCCATCTCTATCACAGAAACTCCTGCTCACTTCTCATAACTCAGCTGTGCCACCTCCTGCAGGAAGCCCTCCTTAAATATCTCTCTATAAAAGAGGGACACTTGTGTCCTCTCACCTCTCCAATCCCTGTGCCCATGTTTTTCCTATTTCCCGATATTGCCTTGTAATCCTATCTGCCACCCATACTGGATTGTTAGTGGAGTTACAAGTACCTGACAAGTAGTGGGGGCTAAATGTAATTTTTGTAGTCCTGGGCAGCCAAGAGTCAGCCTGCAGAGTTCAGAGAGTCAAAAGGCCTCAGATCTAAGAAACTATGAGTGTAACTACTGATGTCCTTCATTTTGCTGAATACAAACATGACCTGAAAAATGGTTTACTAGGGGGGCCCTTCCTGAGTTAGGTAAAGCCTGCTGAATACTGAATATGGCTGTGGAGGGGAACATGGCAGCATGGAAATTGGATCTGACCCACACGTTTATTCTACTCCCTCAGTGAAGGTTTTATTAATTATATATGACAGCAAAGGAAAAAAATGGCCCTTACCCCAGAAGCAATTTGTGCTTTCAATTACAGAGAAGCAAGATGTTGGTACATCTTTCAAGTTATTATAATGGCATGCAAAAGATCATCTTTGAGTGGAAGTTTATAAAAGATCTTGATCAGAGCGTTCTTCACCTTGAGCCTGCATCAGAACCACCAGGGCCCTACCCCAGAGACTCTGATTCAATAGGTCTGGGATGAGGCCTAATGAGCTGCATTTCTAACAAGTTCCCAGATGATCCTGTTGCGCTGCTCTGGGTACGATACTTTGAGAACTGCTACTCTAGATACATCAGAAGAGTGTGGTTAAGTGTCAGAGAGACCAGAATTCCAGCCCCAGCTGCCCCACCAAGTCACATGACCTTGGGCAAGTCACTTCAGTATCTGAGCCCCAGTTTCTTTGTCTGTAAAACAGAGATGATGCTATGGGCATTAATTCACACGTGCTCAGTGCTTGACCCCTTACCACGAACGCTTGTTCCCTTCAGAGATCTCTTGTGGAGCACAATGCTTATGTACCTAATTAGTGGTTCTGGTAACAAAAGCAGCAGTCAGAACACAGCTGAGGAGTCCAACGGATCTGAAAGTAAATCCCGGTTCTATGACTTCCTATGAGGACTCGGGCAAGTTAATTAACATCTCTACACTACCTCTTCCTGTTTTATAAAATGAGGATGAACATAAGGTCAGCATCTACCTTAGAGAGCTTGGGGACTGTTATTATGTGTCTGGCACAAAATAAGCATGGAGTAAAGTAAAATTTTACTGCTGGTAATTTCTTTTGGTTCCCAGAACCTCTGCTTTTGACATAAATATAAGCCCAAAGGATGGAAAGTGTGCACAAAGAGCCAGACATTGAGGGACATGAATAAATATTCAAAAAGCTTAAATTCTGAATTTCCAAGCCAAAATTTCAGGAGGAAAGGTTAAAGATGTGATACATTTGTTTGGAAACTAATTCATGCCCAACGGATTAAGATGGGATAAAAGTTGTGCTAAGAATTCATATTCTTTAAAGTTAGAAAAGCAGTGGGTGAAATTAGTCTAAGGGCTAGAATCCATTCCCGACGTTCCTGTGGTCATTTGCAAAAATGGACATCTTGTTAATCAGTCCATGATTTCTCTCGGTAGTCATGGTGTTGGCCTCACTCCTGGACATAAAGAAATTAGAAGCCAGAAGGACTCGGTGAGTTGAAACAAGGAAGGGAGGAGCCAACATTTCCAGTCAGATGTCCCTCAGCCATCAGCCAGCCTGGCGCCAAAATACATACTCATTTGAATGCTTCATAGTTTGCTTGATTCCCTTAACCAGAAGAGTGGTGATCAAAAATCTAAACATTTTTTAAAAATCTAAACATTTTATGCCATTCTTCTGATGACTGCATGAGGTAGAGATGGAGAAGGACAACAAGAAGAAGACATGGTAGGTGAAAGTGGGTGTGACCCTCCACTGTCTGGTCTTTGAGTAGCAGCCTCAGTGTTGCCTGAAAGATATATGGACCCACACAGGAGAAAATAGTTTTTTGGTGGAGTTGTAAACATACCTTCCACCGAAACAACAGAATTATGCAGGTGGTTTAAAAAAGACTTTTAATAAATCCAGCACTGTTCGGGTGTATTATATCCTGAAGGTGCTAGCTCTGACATAGAAACTTGATTTCAGGTTCAACATATTTATTCCCTAATTAACCAATACAACTTCTTGATTGGCTGGTTGAGTCTCGAGTACCCAGTAAAGATCTGTTGGACAATGGTTACCTTAACGGCCACGTGGTTGTGTCCTCATAAGTCTTACACAGTGGAGGTGGAGAGGGTAGTACTGGAGGATAGTGGATCTGGGTTGAGTCCCAGCTTTACGACACTGAGCAGGTCACATTTTTTCTATGATTCTCAGTTGCCTCATCTGTAAAATGGGCCGAGTCCCTACCTCTTAAGTTTATAGGGCTTAAATAAGATGACATTTGTGAAATGTGTAACACAGAGTAAATTGACAATAAGTGTAAGCTGTTGTTATTGTCATCATGAAGCTGGACATAAACCCAATGGCACAATGAACAGGCCATTCCTTGGAAATGATGCTTCTCCCACTGAACACTGAGTTAGCGAAATGCAGCAATTACAGACCTGCTCTGTTTTTTTAAGTCATTGCTATTGGAGGCAAATAAGTATTTGGAGTCCATAAGCCCAGTTTGCAAAATGGCTTGGCATATTTAAGAATAGAGGCATGCATTTTATTCTAGCAAGTGTAGGGGAGGAAAAAAGGAGAAGAGAAGGAGGAAAACATTTATTGAGCACCTAGCACGTGCCAGCCACTGTTCTCGACTTCGCATGTACGAACATTGAATCTGAGCTGCTTTAAAAAAAGGCAAATCCGGGATCTGAACTCAAGACTGTTAGAGCCCCAAACTTTTGCTCTATTCAATTCTCTAAAGCCAACATCCCAGCCCTTCAGCTATGACCAATCTCCAACCCACCTGGCAAGTTTGTCCCAAACTCAAAAGATTAGCAAGATGAAAACCTATTAACAGTCAACTCAAAGAGCCAAATTTCCCACCATGAGTGACAAGTCCCAGAGAGAACTTGATCATGGAATGTATTATACTCAAGTATGGACAGGGCATGATACTACAGTGCTGGTATTAAGGCAGTCAACGTGGAGATCAGTAAAGTGCTCAATTCTTTTTGAAAGGGATTAGATCAATCTGTAGTCCTTTCCACCTACCCAAGGTCAAGTGACATGGAGGAACTCAGACCCAGAGACTGACCTATGGGGAAGAAAACGTTACACACTGAGCCTCAGATTCAAAAGAGGGTGCTTGAGAAAGCACAGACTTTACGGAACAAATCAAGATTCCACTGTCCCGGTAGTTTGTATTAGGCTCTCTAAAATGCAGCTTAAGAAAAGGTGTTTTCCGACTATGTTTGGATTACAACCCAAGATTCTGAGCACAGTCTGAGAGTGACTTCACACCCTCAACCTTTAATCATGCCAACTTTGTATTCCCAACCTCACGCTCACCTCCTTCCAACCACAATGAAGTTCTTTTGCGTTGGGCACACACCAAGCTCACTTGCTCTCATGGGGTTCGCACACCCTATTCTCTCTAGAATGATCTTCAGCTGGATCTCACAAGACAAAGTCCCTCCAGCCATTGGAATCACCCATTGGAGCCATTGGAATGCTCCAATGCCCCATTCTCAGGACCTTCCATAAACACTGTTGAATATTGCTGTCTTTCTCCCTTCACTTTCTACCACATGTCTTGTTTTCTTTATGGCACATTTATTTATTTGAAATAGTCCTTTTCAGTCACTGGTTTGGGGATTTGTTGATGCTTTCCTGCTCCAGAGTGGAAATTCTGGGAATGTTGGGACCTTACCTGTCTTCTTCACTACTGACACTGCCTAGAATGGAGTTTTGCATTTTGTAAGCATTTAATATACATGTTTGAATTTAAAAAAAAAGTAATTTCTATCAGTTTGGGAGGCTGTGAAAAGACCCGTGAAGTTTTATACCTCTCTTTTGTTTTCTCTGCCTGGAATGTCCCCTAGTCAAGTCCTTGTCATGTTCAAAGTCCAACTCAGGAGTCAACTTCTCCATAGTCTTCCCAGCCACTCACCCATCAGAGGTAACCACTGGCTTTTGTGCACAATCTTTCTATCTTTCACCTACCACAATCTTTACCCATCTCACACTCCATTATGTTTATTTATGTATATGTCCAGTTCCTCACTTTCATCTGAGTTTTCCGAGGACAGAAAAACCACACTGATCTTGCATTTCACACTTGGGACAATGCCTGGCATATAAGAGGTGCTTGGTGAATGTCTGGGAAATAGGTTGACTTGAAATTAATTAAATAGCATTTGTGAAAACAATTTTTCAAAGTCCACAAGCTGTGAAATATATCCACCTGGTTTAGTTCAATTTAACAACTATTTATTCAACATACTTCAGCAAATAATAAGACTGCCCTGGAACTGTAGCTCTGTCTGAGTAAAGAAAATTAAGTCTCTGTCTTTAATTGCAGTAGTTCATAAACTCAGGATCATGCGTTTCTAATGAACAGTTGCAGTACTTAACTGAAAGTGTAGAAACGGCCGTACATGCATGGAACACCTCTTCTTGATTAAGTTTTACATTCTATCCTGGGAATTCAGGAGGGTGGTTGCTCTCAGTGGGGCACATACCAAATATTGTGGGAGCAGAGGAAGGAGGAAAAATGATTGATCTCCATGTGATCTGGAAAGACCTTATGGAGAAGAGGTTTAGTAGGGTCTTTGAAAATGAGCACACTTCAGCCAGAAGAAAAGAGGAGGAGTTCTGGACATGTCACTGTAGACAGATGTGAGAGGGAGAACATAAGTGGAGACACCAGGAGTAAGCGTTATGAGAGAGGAGAGGCCAAACCAAGTGATGAGGGAGACCTCAGTGGCCTGGACCACTCAGAGATCTACTGCAAAAGGCTACCCCATCCTTTCCCCCGCTATTTCCCACCGGGTGGGAGATACTGGTGCTGGGACAATGGTGGCCTGCTAGGAGGTTTTAGGAATTCAGCGTCCTCATCTTTGTGTGATGCTCAGGCCTACCCTAGCAGGTTGACTGCCTGGCCAGAGGGCTTCCCGAGTCTAAGTTCTGTCTGTGAAGTGCCCACCCCACTCTCTCATACAAGAAAGCTCTGTCCACCCTAGGGAAAAGGACATCTTTAAAGACCTCAGAGCTGCCTTGGGGATGGACTGGAAAGTGTACAGAGATCCCAAGAGCAGGCCTTCTGGTCAAACATGAAATCTGACCAGAAAGGTCAGGGTGAGTAAAATCCAAAATGTAACCCTTCTTCAGTCTGTGATACTGAGTGGATCATCGTCTCTCCAATATCCTCAACATCCTCCTCTGTAAAATGGGATTATAGCATCTGCCAGCCAGGATTGTCCTAGGTCAAATGTGATAATGCAGCATTTCTCAATACAGGGGCTATGGAACATTCACAGAAGAGGGATGGTTTTGGATTGCACCAAAGGTGGTATTAAGAGATATTCTGACTGCTTCAAGGAGAAGGTCTTAATATGTGCTAATATCTTTAATACCTCACCCCAACATTCTCTTTTCTCAAGAATAAGAACAATAGCCTTTGTGCTCAGAGCCAAGCAAACAATCATACACAGAGTGACCACGTAGACCTCATGTGTGCCCCAGAGACACCTGTATGCTTTCCTTCACTCTCTGCATACTTTATATTTAATCCAAGTTTCTCCTAGACATTTATTCCATGCTGGTTATTGCAAGTAATTCAGTGAAGATCCAGAGAGCTGTTTATTGTTTGTTTGTTTGTTTGTTTTTTGTAGTACGCAGGCCTCTCACTGTTGTGGCCTCTCCCGTTGCGGAGCACAGGCTCCGGACGCGCAGGCTCAGCGGCCATGGCTCACGGGCCCAGCCGCTGCACGGCATGTGGGATCCTCCTAGACCAGGGCACGAACCCGTGTCCCCTGCATCGGCAGGCAGACTCTCAACCACTGCGCCACCAGGGAAGTCCCAGAGAGCTGTTTTTTAATTCTCCAAATCCTGTTAGGTGGAATCTCATATGTAGAGACTTCATGGCCAGTCTTTGTCTAGAATTCGCTAACATTCTTCTGTTTCCACTATATTTATTTTTATAAGTAATTTCTGCTTATAGCCAGTGATGCTGTGTTTTTATTTCAGGTGATGATATATCTTTTCTTTTTTTAAAAATAGCATGTTTTTCCAAGTAACTGAATCATATTGGTGGGACAAAGCTATGACTTGGTGTTCAGAGCTATAACCAGGTGTAGGGATGGTAGGTGTGGAGCTGGTAGTATACAAATGACTGGACTTTGCTAAATGATGGAATAAATTATAGGACAGTGATTTATAAACAGTAAAGTACACATGAGCCACTGTCAAATGGCAGATCCCATGTGTATTCTGTGGCATCAAGTCATTAATTCATCCGTAATGAGAATGTTCTGGGTTTCATAATTAAATAAGCAGGGCGCAACACAGTCCAGAGTGACCCAGGGACAACCTGGATGGTGTGCTTTCCAGTTCTGCATGTCAGTGGCCCACCCGAGGGAGAATAAGCAAAGGTTGGGGCATCTCTGTGCAATGACTGATGCCTTAAACTTGGCAAAGGGAGGGTTGACTCAAATTTCCTGAAACAAATTTCCTGGTAATTGGGTGGACTTTGCACAGACTTCATTTGTCTGGTGAGGACAACCAAAAAGCAACTGGGGTGAGCAAGGGATAATGAGAGGAAGGCAGTTACAGTGCCCCTGATGAAAGGAACCCTGGGGCTGTCATGCTAACCAGTCTCTATCAGAGCCTTCGTTGGCCCTGATGTGAGATGAAAGTCCAATGATCTCCCCAGAGGTGATTAGCTCAGAAGAACTTTGAAGAGGAACAAGGAGGTACAAATCACTCTGATAAGCTACAGAAACACTAAGTTTCTTCAACTCTGCTTGGAATCAACATAGCAAGTGGAAGTCCTAGCTTGAGCGCTAGAGTGAGATTTGTACAAGATGATCTGGCAAAGAGATGCTGTAGCCATGGGGCTGACAGATACTATAGCCCTAATTGTAGGGGAAGTAGGGAGTCTCCTAGAAAATAACTCAAGCCACGTCCATGGATAGAATGGGTACACACCTGGGCAGGTCTCACACAGAGTTTGCAAGAAAACCATGAAACACCCTATGAAAGAACTCACCTGGGGCTGACCCAAGACAAAGCTTTCGTTGTCAGGGAAGTATTCTTAAGGACAACTAAGTACCTACCACATAGTGAATGCTCAATGTATATGTGTGGAATAAACAATAATGAATAAATTCATCTCTGGCTCAGGCAATGAAGCCCACCCCCCCATTATGCAACACCCTCCATTGAAAACCCCTCTAGGTTGGAGCATGTAGTTTACTAACTTGTCCCCTACTGTGAAAAATAGCACTGACAAATGATGACAGGTCTCGGCTGTTCCTAAGTCAGTCACAATACAACCCACATTCCTCTCTCTCAGAAGATGAGCCAACTGAAGCAAGGAAAAAATATAATAGCTTTAGTTTCCCTTATTCAAAGACCCTTGATTTTGCAGGCTGGATGGCTTGCTTTCCCTTAGAAAATAGAAAGGGACTTATTCTTCTGTATCTCAAAAGTGATCTTTTGATGACGTCATTGACCCACCACTTTTACTCTAGGAGAGCTAACAAATGGCAACAGAAGACTTTCCTCTTCCCAAACAGCCAATGTTTTACGTCCATCAAGATTGGCTATGGATTGTGGGCAAACACTCTTGTGTCTGTTCTTTTGCCCAAGTGAGTGTTGCCATCTCAGGGCTTTTGCTCTAAGTCCAAGTGTATTAGGGTTCCCCAAAGAAACAAAACCAATAGGATATGTATATATATATATATATAGATAGATAGATAGATAGATAGATAGATGATAGATAGATAGAAAGATTTATTAAAGGGATTGGCTTAGGCACCTATGGAGGCCAAGAAGTCCCTCAATCTGTTGTCTGCAAGCTGGAGAACCAAGAAGGCTGGTGGTATAATTCAGTCGGAGTCCAAAAGTCTGAGAACCAAAGGAGTCAGTGGTGGAATTCCCTGTCTAAGGTCAAAGGCCTGGGAACCAGGAGCCACCAGTGTTTAAGTCTCAGAGTCCAAAGGCCCAAGAACCAGGGACTTCTATGTCCAAGGACAGGAGAAGATGGAGGTCCCAGTTAAATAGAAAGGGAGAAAATTCGTTCTTCCTTCACCTTTCTGTTCCATTCAGGCCCCGAAGAGATCTTCTGATGCCCACCCACATTAGTGAGGATGGGTGTTTTCCCTCAGTCTACTAAATCAAATGGTAATCTCTTCCAAAAACACCTTCACAGACACACCCAGAAATAATGTTTCACCAGCTATCTAGACATCCGTTATCCCAATCAAGTTGACACATAAAACTAACCATCTTTAACAGAGAGCTGGAAGTAGGGTAAGCCGATTAAGAATGGTTTGGGTGAACAGAGTTCTGAAATTCCATGCCATTGCAATTAAAATAATTCCAAAATGAGGTGGAAACCAGAGAAGTGGTCCCTTCTAATTTGGCTGAGTTCCTAAAACACCTTTTGTGTCCCTATGGATCATTGGTTACCACCCCTAAGAAATGCTGTGCCTGGTGGCAGTGAGTACCCCCAAAGAATGCAGCCTGGCATGTCTGGCAAGAGCTGTGCTAACTGACAAAGCAGGTGTGGAGGGCCAACAGAAGCAGGCTTGTGTGTGTCTCTGCAAGACACTCTGAGAGCTTCAAGAAACCTCTTGGGGTGAAGGACAATTTCTCTATAAGAAACTCTTAGCAGATGGGGGGCAGCTTACCCCTGGAGTCCTATCATTAGGGTTTCTATGACCTCTTTCATATCCACAGCTGATAGGATGTAGCAAAATTCAAGCTACCTCCATCAAGCAGTTTGGAACTGAAATGCTGCAGGGTAAGCTTCAGCTCTGGCAGAAGAATCCCACTACCACTCACCAGCATGATATCTGGGAAGTTATGAATCCTTCTGGATTTCTTCCTCTCTATTTTGGGAGTCATCCTCCATTGTTATGGGAATCATCATGTCTTTTGTGTAAATATGTGGAGGACTAGAGAAAATAGATGTAACCTCACACCAGGCAGCTGCTATTTTCACCCTGGAATAACCTTGATGTAGGACTGGACTCTGCTGTGCATTTGCCCATGGCTCCAGAGCAATAATGAACAATGTACATTTTACTGAAGTCCGTAGAGGAAGGCAAGCATTGGCTTTACATCACACATTGCACAGTAGATGACCTCAAACTGTTCCACTCAATGTTTCCCATTCTCCCCGAGCCTTTCCTGCTCATGCTGTCAACAGAGTCTTCTGCGGGACAGCTTCCCTTCCCAACTTTCTTATCTCTTTCCACATCCATCTGGTCCAAGCTTGTTTCTATCCCAGTGAGCTTACCAAAACCTCTTTTACAAAGCCAGTCTAACCAGGCCTGATGATAAACCAAATACCATGTGGTACTGAAGCCCAAGGCATGTAGTAGATGCTCAATAAATGAGATCTTCTTCCCCTTCCCCCTTGATCTCTTTGGATGTGAAATCAGGAAGGCATGAGCATCTGAAGTAATGTGACAATATAGGAAATGTTGCTGAGTTACCGTCACCATTTTGGGAGGAGCAAAGTCAGCTCCAAAAAGCTACAAGTTTGTCTACTCAGAGGCATTGAGGCAGCAGAGAAAACAGTAGGACTGTAACCAGACCTGGCTCTGTCACTTTCAGCTGGGTGACCTTGCAAGACTGTGTTTACAACCCAGGGCATCAATTTTCTCAACTGATATTGAGCAAGATTAAGGGGTAAAGGTAAAGTACACCAACTTATTTTGATGTTGTGAGGCTTAAAAGTGGTGGTGGGTGGGAAAGCATACAGGAAACTGGATGCAAATTGAGGTTGGCTTCATTAAGAATTAGAATGCCAAATTTAATAGTTAAAGCCTTCTGAAGAGATCTAAATTTAATAGCTGGTTCTGCCAATTATGAATCACACAACTTTAGATAAATGACCTTATCTCTCTGAGCCTTAGTCTCTTTATGAGTAAAATGATGGTGGGGAGGATGGAATGGGGGTTGGTGAGCACAATGGGTATATAATTATTACTCTGTCTAAGCATGTTGTAAGAATTGAATGAAATAAGGAGATAAATGTAAAGATTAAGCACAGGTCCTCTTCCTTTCAGGCAGAATGGATTCAATTTAATATACTTGGCTGAGGCGCTGCCATATTTATACTTTACCAACCTAAAAGGACATTTCACTTTGTAAGCTTGTTTTAAACTTCAAGAATTTGGTTAATTCTCTCTCTCTCTCTCTCTCCCTCTCCCTCCCAATTAGATTTAAATTTTACTCTATTGTTATACAATAATGAGAGTTCATTTTGGAAAATTTGAAAAAAAAAATCATCCATTATTCTCTAATTCAACAGTTTATTCAATTAACATTTCTCAGTTGTCTTCTGTGAATCCAGCTCCCACGCACCATAGCAGTACAAAAGACAGACAGACCCCTGTTCTCTGGAGCTGACTCTCAAGTATGGGGAGATAGCGAATCAACAGATAGATAAACAACAGAATATTAAGCAGTGATGTGTTGTGATGAAAATAAAATAGAGCAATGTGAGAGTCCCAAGTGCCAGAGACCCAGCTACTCTAGATGAAGTAGTCGGGAAAGGCCTTCATGGAGGGGTGATATTTGAACTGAGACCTGACGGAAAAGAAGAAAATAGTGCAAAAATCTGGGAAAAGAATGTTTGAGGCAGAGGATGCAGCAAGGACCAACATCCTGAAAGGGAAAGAGTGTGATGCGTATGAGAAACAAAAGAAGGTCCGTGGGTCTGAACTGTATTGAGCATAGGGACAATGATGTGGGAAGAAGTTGGAGACAGAGGTAGGGATTAGATTAGAGCAAGCGTTGTGGGCTTCAGTAAGAGGCTTGGGTTTGATTCAGGTGCAAACTATGGCCACTGGAAGGTTCACACATCTATAAGATCCCACCATGGAGGCAAAACCGTAAGGAGGCAAGAGTGGAAGAAGGAAACCCAGCAGAAAAACTACTGCAATAGTCCGAGCAGAGGATAGATGTGACCTGATTGATGGTGGAACAGGAAGAGAAGGCGAGACGTAGGCAGGCTGGGATGTGTCTGGGAGGAAGAGTCAGCAATGGTTAATGGATTGGATGTGGGTGTTCAGGGAACACGGGGAATCAGCTATGACTCCTAGGTCTAACCTAAGCAACTGGCCAGTGGGGAAGACGGGAAGAGGTATAGGTGTAAGGAGTAAGAAGACAGAAGGGAGCTGGGAGAAAGAATCAGAGGGTTTAATCTGACAATGCTACATTTGAGATGCCCGTTAGACACCCAAGTGGAGATTACAGAGATGCAATTGGTATTTGAGTATCCAGCTCAAGGATGCGTGGAGACCAGAGATATGAAATTGGGAGTTACTGTCATGTGACTGACTGAGGGAGAGAGTGCATATGAAGAAAAGAGGCCCCAAAAGAGGGTCTTCCAGCCTGGAGAAATGGAGAAGGAGAGAAGGAAGGAGCTGAAAAGAAGACTGAAAATGAGTTACCTGTGAATTGGGAGGGAAATCCAGGAGCGTGCGTGGTCACAGAAGCCAGAAGGAGAAAGAGGGAGGGAGGGACTGAATTGGATGCTTCAAGAGACTAAGGTAAACACAAGGGACTGACCACTGCCTTGGGTAACATGGACATCACTAGAGTCCTGGGCAGCTGTGCACTCCCTGTTCCATCAGAGACAAGCATTTGAGATCACAAGACAGCTCATAAACACAGGCTGTGAGTGCCATCCCAGGGCACCCAGCCCTTTTCCTGCCAAACCACTGGAGAGAGAAGTGAACTCAGGAAAGCCCCCTGGGATCTCACGGTCACATGAGCTGCCATCTGTCACAGGGTCCTTCTGCCATCCTTTCTCTCCACATGAACCCCACCCTGGGGGACTTCTTGGAATTTTCCCAGCCTGTGGGGCAGAAGCAGGCTGAATCAGAAGAAGGTGATTACTTATTTCTGGGTGAAGTTCTATTTTATATGAAATTCCAAAAGACTTTCTTTAATGCTGTCCATTTACCTAAAAAATCAACGTACTATGAGTATTTCCCTAAAGATCAAGAACTTGGGCACCCTGTTTCTACTTGGGATCTGCCAATGACTTCAAACAATTTTTCAGAGCTTGGAGGTTAAAAAGCACTTGGAGGTTGATTTGGGAAAACATTAGAACTGAACTTCCTGGAAACATTGAATATATAAATGCTGATATGGAAGCTTGATTTTGTGATCATGACAGAGTGTATTTCTGTTAATCATATGAAATTGAGATATCTGGAGCCCATCAAAGTTATCTGCATTAACTAAAATGACTAATATCATATATTGGACCATGAATACTTTCTGTCTGGGAAAAAATAAAGTTCCCAAAACCTAGGAAAAGAGGATATTCTGTAGCCATGGTAACAAGTGGCCATGGGAGCAGATTTTAAGGCTGTTCAATTGATTAATGACAACTTGCCTCACTGAATCTGCTTCTGCAACCAGTCGGTCAACCCTTGCTTCTGAAAGTCAGCCAAACTGGGACAAACTCATGCCAGAAAACGATGTCTGTGAGTGAAACCTGTCAACAACAGTCAACCTCAAGTAACTACACTTCTATAAACAATATCAACCTACATGGGCTTCTAAAAGTCAGCCAATCCTCTTTTTCTTTTTTTTTCTTTTTGAAGTTTTTAAAGAAATATCCATACTGTTTTCCACAGTGGCTGCACCAGTTTACAATCCCACCAACAATGTACAAGGGTTCCCTTTTCTCCACATCCTCCCCAACATTTGTAATTTGTGTTCTTTTTGATGATACCCATTCTGACAGGTGTGAGGTGATAGCTCATTGTGGTTTATACCCAAAGAAGCCAAAAACACTAATACAGAAAGAAATATGCACTCCAATGTTCACAGCAGCACTACCTATTTACAATAGCCAGGATATGGAAGCCACCTAAGTGTCCATCAACTGATGAATGGATAAAGAAGATGTGGTATATAAGCAACTAAATACTACTCAACCATAAAAAAGAATGAAATTTTGCCATTTGCAGCAATGTGGACAAACTCGGAAGGTGTTACGCTAAGTAAAATGTCAGACAGAGAAAGACAAATACTGTACGATATCACTTACATGTAGAATCTAAAAATACAACAAACTAGTGAATAGAACAAAGCAGACTCATAGATACGGAGAAAAAACTAGTGGTTACCAGTGGGGAGAGGGGAGTGGGGGAGGAAAATATAAGGGTAGAGGATTAAGAGGCGCAAACTATTATGGATAAAATAAGCTACAAGGAGATATTGTACAGCACATGGAATATAGCCAATAACTCTAAATGGAATATAACCAGTGAAAATTGTGAATCATTATATTGTACACCTGTAACTTATGAAATATCGTGCATCAACTATGCTTCAAATTATCAGACAGAGAAAGACAAATACTGTACGATATCACTTACATGTAGAATCTAAAAATACAACAAACTAGTGAATAGAACAAAGCAGAAGTAGACTCATAGATACGGAGAAAAAACTAGTGGTTACCAGTGGGGAGAGGGGAGTGGGGGAGGACAATATAAGGGTAGAGGATTAAGAGGCGCAAACTATTATGGATAAAATAAGCTACAAGGAGATATTGTACAGCACATGGAATATAGCCAATAACTCTAAATGGAATATAACCAGTGAAAATTGTGAATCATTATATTGTACACCTGTAACTTATGAAATATCGTGCATCAACTATGCTTCAAATTATTTAAAAGTCAGCCAGTCCTCGCAATCCACGCTTCCCCAAAGCCCCGTGCAAAATCAGCCGTCTGCTCTGCTCAGAGAAACTACCTGAGCAGCACAGCTGTCCCTTACTCAATATGCAATAAATTCGGCTTTGTCTTTCCATTTCAGGTATTGAATGATAATCTCATCAGTGTATGAATTCCCTGGGTTTCATGTTTAAATGTTGGGAGGATCAATTCATTTATTTGTTCATTAAACCTTCCTTTACTGCCTTTTAGGTGCCTGAACTGTGCTTGGTGCTTGGGAACACACAGGAAAACACTATACAATTCCTTTCACAGAGGAACTCTCAGACCGGGAAACACGTGGCTAGAATTCAGTATAATAACCACGGTACCAGAAGATCAAACAAGGGCTACAGAAGCCAAGAGGAGGAAGTAATAAACTCTACTTAGGAGAGGAAGACCAGAGAAGCATTCCAAAAATGATGCTCGGGTTGAGGTTTCAACAACACATATGAGTTTTCCAGATTAAGAAAGGGAGAAGGTGTCCCAGGCAGAGAGAACAGCATGGGCAGAATCCTGGAGACAGGATAAGGAGCGCGCCAGACCGAAATGGGGAGAAGTACGGTACATGTGAGCATTCTTGGGAAAGAGGGATGAGCAGGGAGGGGATGGGTCTGTATGCTATATCTGGGAACTTGGATTAACCTCCTTCAGCTCAATCTTCTTATCGATAAAGTAGAATTAATAGTATAACCTTCCATGTCCTGGCTATTGCAAATAGTACCGCAATGAACATGTATCTTTTCAAATTCTGGTTTTCTCTGAATATAAGCACGGGAGTGGGATTGCTGGATCATATGTCCATCAACAGAGGGATGGATAAAGAAGATGTGGTACACGTGCACCACGGAATATTGTTCAGCCATAAAAAAATGAATGAAATAATGTCATTTGCAACAACATGGATGGACTTAGAGATTGTCATACTGAGTGAAGTAAGTCAGACGGAGAAAGACAAATATGTGATATCACTTATATGTGGAACTAAAAAATAAGGGTACAAATGAACTTATCTACAAAACAGAAATAGAGTTACAGATGTAGAAAAGAAACTTATGGTTACCGGGAGGTAAGGGGGAGGGATAAATTGGGAGATCGGGATGGACATAGACACACTACTACATGTAAAATACATAACTAATAAGGACCTATTGTATAGCCCAGGGAACTCTACTCAATACTCTGTAATGGCCTATATGGGAAAAGAATCTAAAAAAGGGTGGCTATATGTATACGTATAAATGATTCACTTTGCTGTACACCTGAAACTAACACAACATTGTAAAACAACTATACTCCGATAAAAATTTTAAAAAATAGTATAACCTACCTCTCGAGATTTCCATGAGGATTAAATAAAATGAGGTGTATGAATATGTGTTTGGGATACCTTATACACCCAGGCAAGAATATATATAATTTTTATGAGACTTTTTCCTGAAGGACACAAGGGAATGAATTGATGCCAAGATTACATTTGCGTTTTAGAAAGAGCTCTCAGAGGCATTGTGGGGAAGCTGAAGAAACTGTAAACAATTTCCTTTTGAAAAATTCAGGAAATAATTAATAATAATAATAACGTTCAGAGCAGCTAAATAGTTCCTGAGCCCTTACTGAGTACCAGGCATGTCTACTTCTGTAAGATGCATTACTTGCATTGACTGGTTCATTACAACAGCCCTGCGGGGGTCGGTGCTTATATCATCCCCATTCAAGGGACCGATTCTTCTCGAGGAAAAGTGGAGCGATCCAAGGGAGCTCCACACCAATACAATAACCTGAGACTGGAGATAGTCTGTGTTTTCCTAGCTTATGCTAATAAATGCACCAGTTTCATTCTGCACACCGTTTAGTTCAGCTGGCATTTTCTCCATAGCAAGCCTTTCTCAATGAAGGCAGTATTACTGTGATTGACATGCTAGTACAAACTCCTTATCTAGCCACAGGGCAACACTGTGAGTAGCAGCAGATGAAACAGATCAGGGCCAATGAAGCACTCATTTACTCATTTGTTCATTGAACACACACTACTGAGCACTGTAGTTGCACGCTGGTGAATGTCATTCCTGCTCTTACAGAGCTTCTAACAATAACAGCTAACACATACAGAGCACTAGCTATCTGCCGGATACTGTTCTAAGCACTCCGTTTCCAATGATTCATTTAATTCTCCTGACAAATGTACGAGGAAGGTAATATTATTATACCCATTCCACAGAGCAGAAGCTGAAGCAGATGGAGATTAAATAGTCTAGCCATGGTCACGTGGTAAATCGCAAAGCTGGGATTTGAACCCAGGGAGTGTAGCTCCAGGGTTGCTATTCTCCAACAACAGCGGCGCCAGATCGTGGTCTAGGGCAGCAGTACCCAAAACGCTGTCTGAAGTCCCTGGTTCCTCCATGCCACCCACTGTAGCTTGTGCTAGGAAGTGCACCAGCTTAATCATGCAAGCCGTTTAGTCCAGAGGACACGTTCTCCATAGCAAGACTTTCTCAACAAAAGAAGTATTGCTGTGATTGACATTCTGGTACAAATTCTTTACCTGATCACGGGTCAGCGCTGTGAGTAGCAGTGGATGAAAGACTTTACACAAATGATCACACTGATACATTTGTAATTGTTATTAGCGTCAGTCTTAGGAGAGAAACAGGCAGGGAGCTGGGAGAGAGTGCAACAGGGTAGCAGGAAGCCCTATCCTCCTTGGAACAGAGGAGCAGGGTCATGGAAGCATCCCAGAGACCGATGGGATAAGGAGGACTTCTGTAGGTTGAAGCATGGTGATGGAGGGGTGATACAGAAGGGACACTGCAGGCAGAGGGGAGAGCACTTGTGAGGCCATAAGCGGCACGTTTGAGAACCAGAGGAAAAAAAATGTGAGTATAAGGAAGGAGTCTCCTGGGAGGTGGGCAAGTGGATTCCACCATGAACAACTCATGCTAAAAGAGAAGAACACTTCAAGGAATGCCAGAAGTGTTTGCTGTATAGAACTTCACTCAGCTGACCCTTCTAAGGCTGGAAACTGGGGAGAGAAAAGAAGGAAGGCAGTGGGAGGGGCAAAGTTTGCACTTGTCTGGTTCCAATCTGGCCCTGAGTCCCTTTGTGTTTTTTAATGACTTCTTTGGAGGCGCCCATGGCAGGTCATCTCTCGCCTATGATGCCCTTGATTCAGCAGATGCAGTTTTTCTTGCTGTTCACTGTATCTCATTCCTCATTCCCAGGCACGGTCCACACCCAGCTGCCCTGACTGAGCTCACCTCACCCTTCCTGGTGAACTTCTAGGGCAGAGTCTGGGGCAACTGCATATCTTGTTCCTGCTGAGGGGGGAGTACAGACCCCCCTCTCCCACTGTCCCCAGGCACTTCAGCCAGGCTCTCACTCTTTCAATCACTCAGGCATGAGCCAGAACCTAGTTTAGCTCCTAAATTTGTTCTACCTTCGATGAGAGGCGAACGTTAATAGAAGCAGAAGTGGGCTTCGATCTCTTCCTTTGCTAGTGTTACAGCGTGGTTTTTCACCTCACTCTGGAATATGACATCGCTCGTCTTGAGGCCTTGGAAGAATATGTCCATTCTAAAAGAAAGTTACAAAAATAAAAAGGAAAAAAATTTAAATAAAAGAAAGTTACATAAAACACCATGAGAATTTGCTGGGACAGGAGATTGGAATCGGAGATGGCTTTCTAGAGAAGGTGATGCTGGATATAGCTCTTGAAGGAGAAATATATATGAGCTTACCAAGTGGAGAATGAGAGAAAGGCTATTCCTGATGGCAGAAAATTCATGTGCAAAGGCACAGGGGATGTGAGGAGAGCTTGACATTTGAGCAGAGTGTAGCAGAATAAGGAGAAACTGAGGCCAACACAACTTAATTCAACTGGCTCTCTCCCCTCACTAGTTGGATAACCTTGGGTAAATATCTCAATGTGGGCTCCTCAACCAGGCTGCCCATTCCTGAAGCCAATGGCTGTCCAGCTTTAGAAAACATAACAATCCCCCAAGAGCTTCTTAAAAATGCAGATCCTCAGGCCTCCCAGCAGAAACTCTGACAGAGGGGATTTGGGGTTGGACCCAGGATCCTGGTGCAGGCGGTCTGTGGGCCTCGTGTCCCATGCCCAGCACAGGGTCCAGCATACAGCTGATGCTCAGTAAGCATTTTGAGTAATGAATGAAGGAATCCAATGAATCCACCTCAATGAAGCTTGCCCTGCAAAAATGCTCCCAGAAGTAACACATGGCTGCCTAAAATATCTCTACCCATTCCACAGCACAGAGGTGACACCCGCCTCACAGAGGGTTTTGCACAGAAGTAAAGGGCTCAGATGCATCCACGCAACCTGGGAACATTAGTCAGACCTGATGACGGTGGTGCAGGCAGGAAGCCTACCCAAGGACAAATCCTATGGTTATTTTAAGCTTCTCTGTGTTGTCATTGTGGCGTTTAGAGGAGCTGGGAAAAGCTGAAGGAAAACTACTTGTGACTCTTTGCAAACAGCAATATTGTACAAGGATCTGAGACCAAGCTGGAAAAAGAACACAGGGTTTTGGGGTCAGATATCCCTGGATATTAGTCCTGGCAAGTCTCTGAGCCCACTTTCTTCAACTGTAAAACGGACATAACATTCCTGGGAAGATTGCTGTGTGAATCCATTAAGAGGCAGGGGTTACAACTGTTGAGGAACGTGCAGCCAGCAGAGGGAGAGGCAGAGCATGCTACAGCAAGGGGGTCAGCCGCGATCACCTGACTTGGGCAGAGACTCAAAGGCAGACAGGGGAGTGGAGAAAAGGAAAGGCTTCAGACCACCTGTGATTGGAGGCTGTTCGCGTGGGGAAGCTGAAGGTAGGCTAACTAGAAATGGGGCCCCTGACCTGATGGTTGAGGGAACACACATGGCTTTCCCTTGTTGGCCCTAAGTCGGAAGCAGGTTCTAAACATAGGGAAGCTGAAAGTCATTGATCAAATCCCGATTGTTCAGGGAAGATTGCTACAGAGGTAGTTTGGTTTGGCTTCTCAGAAGGGCTGCTGCAGAGACTGTGGGTCTGAGTTGTATTGTCACCTGTGGTCTGGCCGTCGTCTGTCTGTATATTTAGACTCACTGAGCACTTACTCAACAGATATTGACTGAGGGCCTCCTCCATGCTCTAGGCACTGAGGACACAGGTATGAGCAGGACAGTCCAGACTTCTGGACCTCCTGGGGGTGCTCAGAGGCCACCTGGCATTGAGCTGAGTGGGTTTTACCTCCATGGCTCTAGAGACCCACCGTCTGTGTCCAAGCACTACTTGGTCCTTCACGGTGTGGTTGCTGCTGCAGTGGGGGGTTCTATTTATTCAAATTTCCTATTTCTTGAGATTCTGAGTATTCTTCCAGTGGTCACAGGCCCCATGTTAGTCCAATGGCTGGGCTTCAGCCAAGAGCAGGCTCTCTCCTCCCTACTTAACATCAGCCCACCAGGGATGTCCAAATTCCCACTGCCGAGCCCGTCATGCAATGCAGACCTTTCCTATTCCATTGCCCCAGCTGTCACTTGCCTTGTCCCCCTCTGGTTCCAGTGCCCTGGGCAAGGACTCTTATTGTGGCTACAGCCAGGAGACGCCTGCTGTTCCCGCAGGCCCGTGGAGGCCCTTGACACCCGTACCTGAACTGAGTTAGCCCCCAGGAAAACAGTCAGTAGGCTCAATGCCATTTTTATGAAGCATAGGCTCCTTCCTTCCAGCGAACCTAATGCCTCCACTGGCTGCTTCTCTCGGCTAAACCCCGGACATATTCCTCCTTCCCCTCTTCTCTCTTTCCTGCTCTCTCTTTTCTGTCTTCCCTCTTTCCTCCAGTTCCTCTTAGTGATAGCAGTAGTGACAGGAGCTATTCTGCCCCAAGCAACTTTCACATGCAGCTGGGGAATCAGTTCCTCCCTCCTCAGATCCACGGGAAAAGACCTTTATCACGATAACTACAGACCTCATCACAATCTTTTATTTACAGAGCTGGTTTTGGTTCATGTGCCACAGGCACAGGACTCTTATCTCTAGTGTCAGGGCAAATAAATCCTGATTGGCTGGCTGAGGAAATGACTTGACCATCAGTTTTACATGTTAATATATTTTGGCCCTCATTAATAGAGGACTCTGGGAGCTATATCATTATTGCCAAGAAAGATGAAGTGGTTTATCTATGTCACGCAGCCTCTTAGAGACGGTCTTCCAACTCTAAAGTTTTAAACCCAGGTTTTATGACTCCAGACCTTTTAGCAAAACCGTTAATACCAGTCTTATTCTCTGGTATAGATATTGTGACAAGCTCTCTGTTTTCTAATCTGTGAGAGATTTATTTGAATAGCACTATTTGCCTTTCAAGGGGTTGTAGGAGAAATAATTAGTACTTATCCATTGTCTGGAAATGGCAGGTTATAAAATGCAGCAATCTAACTCAGTTTTCATTTTTATATCTTTTATAGAACATGAAACTCTACTCTGCAATCATAGTAGAAAGGCTTTTCTTTGTCTGTTTATGTAAAAGTTTATTTTGAGCCTTTGATTTTGCAATCTAAAGAGTCATATTCTTTTGCGTCTCCTTGAGTGTAAGTAAATCTGGATAGAGAATTTTGGCAGCCCAGCGTCTCCATGCAAAACTATCTCTGACCTTCTCTCAGTCTGCGTCCCACACTGAGAAGAAAGAAAAGGGAAGAGAGAATATTTGAAGGAACATGGCTAAAAACTTACCAAATTTGATGAAATACATGAATATAAACATGCAGGGAGCTCAAAAAATGCCAAGTAGGATGAATTCAAGAGATACACATTGAGACATACTACAATCAAATGGCAGAAAGACAAAGACAAAGAGAAAATCTTAAAAGCAGCAAGAAAAGTGACTTGTCAGGTACAAGTCATCGTCAATAAGATTATCAGCAAATTTCTTAGCAGAAACTTTTTTTTTTACAGTCAAAGTGATTATTTTAATCTGTTGAGAGGTTTTTTTTTTACATCTTTATTGGAGTATAATTCCTTTACAATGGTGTGTTAGTTTCTGCTTTATAACAAAGTGAATTTGTTATACATATACATATGTCCCCATATCTCTTCCCTCTTGTGTCTCCCTCCCTCCCACCCTCCCTATCCCACCCCTCTAGGTGGTCACAAAGCACCGAGCTGATCTCCCTGTGCTACGGCTGCTTCCCACTAGTTATCTATTTTACGTTTGGTAGTGTATATACGTCCATGCCACTCTCTCGCTCTGTCCCAGCTTACCCTTCCCCCTCCCCATATCCTCAAGTCCATTCTCTAGTAGGTCTGTGTCTTTATTCCTCTCTTACCCCTAGGTTCTTCATGACACTTTTTTTTCTTAAATTCCATATATATATGTTAGCATACGGTATTTGTCTTTCTCTTTCTGACTTACTTCACTCTGTATGACAGACTCTAGGTCCATCCACCTCATTACAAATAGCTCAATTTTATATCTTTTTATGGCTGAGTAATATTCCATTGTATATATGTACCACATCTTCTTTATCCATTCATCCGATGATGGACACTTAGGTTGTTTCCATCTCTGGGCTATTGTAAATAGAGCTGCAATGAACATTTTGGTACATGACTCTTTTTGAATTATGGTTTTCTCAGGGTATATGCCCAGTAGTGGGATTGTTGGGTCATATGGTAGTTCTATTTGTAGTATTTTAAGGAACCTCCATACTGTTCTCCATAGTGGCTGTACCAATTCACATTCCCACCAGCAGTGCAAGAGTGTTCCCTTTTCTCCACACCCTCTCCAGCATTTATTGTTTCTAGAATTTTTTATGATGGCTATTCTGACTGGTGTGAGATGATATCTCATTGTAGTTTTGATTTGTATTTCTCTAATGATTAATGATGTTGGGCATTCTTTCATGTGTTTGTTGGCAGTCTGTATATCTTCTTTGGAGAAATGTCTATTTAGGTCTTCTAGCAGAAACTTTGAAGTATATCAGAAGGCAGTAGCTGATATACTCAAAGTGCTGAAAGGATAAACTGTCAACCAAGAATCCTATATATGGGAAAATGGTCCTTCCAAAGTGAGGGGAAAATTAAGACATTCTTGGATAAACAAAAACTGAGAGAGCTCATTGCCACTAAACCTCCCTGCATGAAATCCTAAAGGGAGTCCTGCAAGTTGAAATGAAAAAAAGACAGTAGCTCAAAACTGTTTGAAGAAATAAAGATCTCAGTAAAAGTAAATAAAGGAACAATTATGAAAGCTAGTACTATTGTAACTCCACATTTTGTTTTCTCCATTATTTAAGAGATTAATGCGTTTCTAAAAAATTATTAATGGATGTTCTTGAAAACACTGTACAAAGATGTACATCAAAATTGAAAAGGGGTAAGTATAGAGCTGTAAATGAGCAGGCTTTTTGTATGTTATTGAAGTTAATCTAGTATAAATTCAGTTAGAGTGATATAATTTTATGATGTTAAATGTAATCCCTGTGGGAACCACAAAAAATAGTTACAGAATGTATACAAAAGGAAATGAGAAGGGAAGCAAAACATTTCACTACAATAAATCAACTAAACACAAAGGAAGACAGTAAGGGAGGAAATGAGGGACAAAAATGCTACAAGATAAAAAGAAAACAATTAACAAAATAGCAATAGCAAGTCCCTCCCTATCAGTAATTACTTTAAATGTAAATGGATTAAACTCCCCAATCAAAAGACATAGATTGGCTGAATGCATTAAAAAACAAACAAACAAACCAGGATCGAACTATATGTTTTCTATAAGAAACTTGCCTTAGATCTAAGGACAAATCCAGACAAGCTAAAGGTGAAAAAACAGAAATAATATTTCATGCAAATAGTAACCAAAAGAGAGGAGAGGGACTAAACTAAACTAGTATCAGACAAAATGATGTTAAATCAAAAGACAAGTGACAAGGAAGGACATTATATATTAATAAAATGTTCAATACAGCAAGAAGATACAACAATTATAAACTCTTACACACCTAATAACAGACTATCAAAATATGTGAAGCAAAAATTGACAGAATTAAAGTGAGAAATAGGTATTTCTACAATAATAGAGAATTCAACTATTGTTTAATGGGCATAGAATTTCAGTTTGCAAGATGAAAATAGTTCTGGAGATGGACAATGGTGATGGTTACACAACTATATAAATGTGATTAATACCACTGAAGTACACAGTTAAAAATGGTGAAATGGTAACTTTTATGTTATATGTATTTTTCCACTTTTAAAATATTGAAAAAATAAAAGGCTGGACAGGGAGGGGGGAGCAGGCTACCAGAATGGCCAGGGAAGATACCAGGAAGAGGAGTGGTCAAGAACTACTTCTTAGATGACGTGCTGTTACCATTTCCTAGGTCAATGGGAAATCTCCAGAGGACTTTAAGCACAAGAGGGATGAGATCAGACTTGAAAAGGAGGAGACTAGGACCTTTCCAGCCCTTCAGCCATTATTCTAGGAAAACCCCACCCAGACTTGCAATAGATATAATTCTCCATAGGGCATGCTTCTCCTCTGTACACTTCCAGAGTCTGCAGTGAGACCTTGGGAAGGACATATGCTCCCTCAGCCACTGACCAGGGAATTTGCTCTTCCCTGGAGATAAAGCCTCCTGTGAATATCGTCAGCCAACCTCATGGCTTCAGAGAAGATGATCTGGGCAACTGTCTACCCAAAGAGAATGCTGGTGTGTGTGTGTGTGTGTGTGTTCCCTCTTGCAAATTTTTCTCATGTGCTTTTTCTAGAATGCAACTCAAATTTATAGCAAACTAATGGTTAAAATACCAAATAGCTCCAAAATGTCAATGAAGAAAAACAACTCTATAATAAGTCTTTTCAAATGTAACATGTCTAAAACTAAATTCTTGATTTTTCTCCCCAGAAATACTGTACTCTTGGTCTTTCCCACCTCAATTACAATTCCAAAAACCTTGCAGTAATCCTCTACACCTCTTTTCCCCTCAGACCTGACATGTGATCCACTAGAAAGTGCCATCAGCTACCTATACCTTCCAAATATGTACAGAACCTGTCCTATTTCCTCCACCTCGTCTGCTACCATTGAGGTAGCAAGCCACTCTCATTTCTTCCTTGAAAAATGTTCTACCCCTATCCAGCTGGTCTCCTTGAATCTGCTCTAGTTCTTCTACAGCCCATTCTGCACATAACAGCCTAAGAGACTGTTAAAAAATATAAAGCAGATGAGTTACTATGCCAGTTTCTTCTACTCATAGGAAATAAAATCCTAATACCGTAAAGCATACAAGCCCTAAGGGATATGGTCCCCAGCTACCTCTCCAAATTAATCTCTTTCATGCTTCCTTGTTCTTACAGTCAGCCATGCTGGCCTTCTTGCTCTTCCTCAAATATGCTGCACTCACCACCATCTCAGGTCTATGCTCCTCTATCGGGAAGGTTTTCATCCAGGTCTTCCTTGGGTTCATTCCTTCAGGTTCAAGTGCTATCTTCTCAAAGAGAAGTCTTTCCTGACCACCATATTAAAAATGACATACACTGTGCTCCATCATTGTTTCCTTATTCTGTTTCTTCATTGTACTTATCACTATCTGAAATTATCTACTTGTCCCCTTGCTTGTCTGTTTTCTACACTAGAAGGTAAAACCTGTAACGGCAGAGATTCTGACTCTCCTGGTCATTGATGACTCTCCTGTGTCTAGTACATTGTTGTGAGCATGGTAAGTAAATACATATTTTTGAATGAATAAATGGATGCTTCACGTCCCTCCCTAATTCCCAGTCCTACTCCCCAGAGGCAACAACTTTTAATTATTTTAGCTATTTCTTTTGGTAGTTGTCTCCATATTCCAGTCTTCTATGTCTTCAATTATTTGTTAAAAAAATTATTTACCACCTATTAAGCTAGATGAAGATTAGCTCATTACCACTTTCACCCTTACCTCTTCCTCCCCCATCACCCAAACATACTTATGTCACTATCTTTTGATGAATAAATAATATTATTATGACTGCATTAAATCTGCTTGCTTCAGAGCCAAGTAGTATACTGGGATTATATTTTTTGTATAGCTTTACATTGTCCTTATATTTCCTAATTATTATTTTCTGCTTGTAATTTTTTATAAGCAGTAAGTCTAAACTTTTTTAAAGTTTTATCACATTACATATTCTAATGAGCCCCCTTTTTCAAGGAATCCATATTTCTAGGGTCAACTTCTTCCTTCTCCTCTCTAGACTGTTCCTTTTCTAGCCCTGTACACAGATGACACTTCAGGATTTCCCATAATTTCTTTCTTGGGTTGGACCCATTATTTTCTAAATACCATGTTTTCTTCATTCGGGGTTCATTCCCTTTGGTTCTGAATCCCATAGAAAGTATAGAGGTTCCTACTATTTTCCTGAATCTTATGGCAAATTTAAGTGTGTAAGGAACTTATATTAATTACAATAATAACTTTCACTTAGAACTAATTCAAGACAACTTTATAAAATATATTTTATCCCCATTTTATAGAGAAGTAAACGGAGGTTAAAGCAGTTAAGTAACTTGCCCCAAGTCTCACATCTAGGAAGTAGCAGAGGTGGGATTTGACCCCAGGACTTTCTAGCCCCAAAGTCTGATGAGCTACTTTCTACTGAGGTCTTACCATACATCAGACATTGTGTTGAGCTCTGTGTATTATCATCATTACATATCACCCTTACCACATCCATCCAGACAATGTTGAAGTGAAAGTTGTTGTCAAATATTCAAGGATTGTCACAATGAATAAAGAATTAAACTTACTAAAATAAAATAACTGCAGAGAGCATAACTTGGATGAGTGAGAAAAAGTTACAAGGAGACGGATGTTGTCTCAAAATAAGGAAAGAATTTCTAACCCTGTGAGCTGTCCCAGACTAAGTCACATTGTAAGATAGTGAGCTCTCCATCCCTGGAGATAAACAAGAAAAATCTATTTTCTCTAAGTGATTGTAAAATCAGCTTCTTTGTTTTGTAAGCTGATGACCTAGGGAGGAGAAAGGAACTATCAGGCTGAACTCCAGCTATGGCCAGGCACAGTGCTTTGCATACAGGATCTTATAAAAAATATCATGTACATATTATTTATTTGATGAGTAAGGTAACTAAGCTCAGAAAAATCAAATTGTTAACCCAGGGTCACACAGTTCCTGTGTAATTTTGAATCCAAATCTCTCTGACTCCAAACCGTATAAGGTACCTCGCACTAGATACGTGATTCATAATCTTTTAATCCTTTCAGCACCAATATTCCTTTGAGACTCCTCTTACCCTCACAGACTTCTTTAAAAGATCCTATCTACTCAATTAACTGCCTCTATGGAGCAGCAGTTGCTGATCAAAAGCTTATGACCTTGTCAATCAGAAGGAAAGGGCTGATAGAACTCCACGGCAAAGTAAAGGCACACTCCACTTCTGATAACCTGTTCACTCTTATAATTGGTGTATGGTAGTTTTAAAAACAGCTCACAAACCTTTGTGACTGTCTTCCAAGGTCCTTTCTGAATTAACAGCCTAAAAGTAAAATTAATTTATACAGTTTTTACAGATGTTATCATTTAAGGAGAAGCATTATTTTTGACTGAATGTTTTTTGTTGTTCAGTGAGCTCTTTTTTATCTGCCTCCCCTCTTCCTAATGCCACCCAAATCATTCAGGATCCAATTAAAACCTAACTTCTCCCTGACATTTTCTGCCTTGGAATTCTCACAACACTTTCATTAGAGCAACCATCTTGAACCACCCTCTAGCAACATTCCGTGTCTTGCTTCCTTACAAAACTCTATCTTATAAGCTCCTGTGAGAAAGTTCCAAACCTCAAATTTGGTGCTCTGTATAAATCAGGATCCTCTCATTAGCAAGTAACAGAAACTAACTCAACTTGATTTAAAGTAGGAAAAGAAACTTATTGGCTTAAGTAACAGAAAAGTCAATATGCAGTCGGGCATCAGACATGCCTCAGTCCAGAAGGTTACATATTTACATCAAGACTTGATGTCTCTCTCCACTAGGGTGACCAATAGTCCTAGTCTGAGGGAATGGGGGGAATGAGGGGCTTCCAATTATGGGGGATTTTCAGTGCTAAAGTCTCAGGCAAACCAGGACACGTTGGCACCTCAAGTCTTAGAGTATCTTTAAAACGAACAATTCCAGTGGATAAAGAATTTCTCTTTCACAGTGGTTTCATCAAAATCTCAGAATTGTATCTCGCTGGCCTGGCCTAGTTCAGAGGCAGTTCCTGAGCCAATTCCCATGACCAAGTGAAAGGTGAGACACTAATTGACCGAGCCCGGGGCACACAACTACCTCTGGGGCTGAGTTTTAGAACCAGTCACACCAAAATCAACAAACTGTGTATGAAATCAAGATGGATCTCCAGAGAGAAATCAAGTTGCTGTTATCAGAAGCAAAAATGAATGGTTGTGGGCAAGCAAAAACAACGTCCACAACAAGGAGTGACATGACAGAAAGGCCACTGGTCTTGGTGTCACACAGACCTGAGTTCAAATCTCAAGTCTATCATTTTCGGGAGTGACCCTGTTGAGCTGCCAGGGTTAATGGGCCGCTCTTAGGACTCTTGTGAGAATTAAAGGCATTAGTTGTTGAAGGTAACTGGCAAGGGGAAGATGCTTAGTCAATGTTCTGTTTGCCATATTTGCCTATAAATAAATAGCTTTAACCAGGTGTCCCCACTGGCAGAACTCAAAGGCACTTTTTTTTTTTTTTGACCACACTGTGTGGCATGCAGGATACGGGATCTTAGTTCCCCGACCAGGGATCTAACCTGTGCCCCCTGCATTGGGAGCACAGAGTCGTAGCCTGAACCACCACTTAGTCTGAACCACCAGGAAAGTCCCAAAGGTACCTTTTATAACATGTAATTGAATAAGAAATGATTTTTCTGTCTTAAAGTAAGTATGATTCCGGAGTTACTTTGAAAGCATTCGCATTGACCACTTCTACTTACCCTGAGATCCTGGAACTAAAACTTATAATCTCATCTTTTTAAAAAAGTCTAAATACATGAGATAGGATACGAAACATTGGATTTTTATGAAAATCAGTTTACTTCCCCCCCAGAACTGACTAGTCCTTTACACAAGATTTTCAACCCCCAAATCTGAGAAAGGTGTCTAGAGCTAACCTCATGAAAACTTTGCAACACTACGTGTAAAGGATGGAGATTAAATATCAATTCTTTCTACAGTCCACTTTGTACTTGAGATTTCAGTTATTATTGAGAACAGAGGTATAAGAAATGTTCTATCCCTCAAATACAGAGTTTTTAGAGGATTTTTGGACATTTTCTGATCCACCCTTACTTTACTGTTGGGGAAACCAAGGCCATATTTAGCTACAAGTACTTCAGATGAATCAGGATGATTTACTCTCCTGGGTTTCCTCGGATGATATTCCTTCTGCTTCAGATGTTCATGGACCCCTTCCCTATATCCCTGTAAAACGTTTTGCTCCTTCACAATTCAATGTAAGATCATCTCCCTGAGAATCTTTCCCTGACACCACCCACTCTAGGTTGGTTGAAGTGGCTCATCGTAATGCACTCAAAGTCACAGTGTACAGTCATCACTGGTTTTATAGGTTCCCTCTGTCAAGCCCCACCTAGCACCCTCCCACCCTGAGCTCCTCTTGGGAAGAGTCAATGTATTATTCATTGCTGAATCTCCAGTATCTAACACAGGTCTTGGGACACACAAAGCATTAGTCCTTGTTTGTTTTCAAAAAGACCAACCTGGCTAGATCTATTTTATAAGCAAGTGGCAAGCCTAGGTATTTCCATTTTACAGGAAATATTTGGACCACATAGCAAGGAGGTAACTGAGTTCAGCCAGAAATATAGAATGAGGCATTTTATATTTCTGTAACCACTGAGATTGGCAAAGTGTATTGAACATATTTGTTATCTTCAAGGAATAGACAGTCAGATGGACAAGAAGCATACAGAGTCAACAAGAGAAAAATGATTTAAGAAAGGAACAGAAAAAGTTCAGAAAAGGGCAGGTTGCTGCCGCCCAGCAGTGTTTCAATATACACAGCGGAGAAAGGGGGCCAACTTAAGTGGAGCAAACAGCATGAGCAAAGGGCTGGAGGCAGGAAAGTGGATGCAGTGATCAGGGGAGGAGAGATAGTGACCATAAAGGGGGTGTGTGCGCAAAAGTGGTAAATAGGGCACCTTATATAAAAAGTATGATGTATAAAGTATATGGAGAGAGGAAGATGGCATATATTATCAAGGTGGATCATACAGGATTCCACTTTACAGACCAGGCTAAGGATGGCATTGGGTGGGATGCCAATTACTATGGAGCTAAATAATACTACATACACTAGACTTTTATTCCCATTTATACCTCAAGATCTTCTTCATGAAATGTATGGGTTATGAATCTACCTCCCTGGCTCTGCTCAGAGGCCACATGGAGCATTGAAAAGAAGCCAGGCATTAGATGAAGCATGTTTGTACCCAAATTTCAGCTCTATCAATGACCAGCTGTATGACTTTGGGTACATGACTCTACGTGTTGCAGCCTCTTTCCTAGTCTGTGGAAGTGATGCCTGTATCACTACGTTATTCTGGAATGTAAATGCAATTGCATATGGGAGAGTTCCTGACACAGCAGCTTGCACAGGGCCTGTGAGTTCACCCTTCCTCTTAGCATCTTTCCATTGCTGGTGAGATAAGTACCCAGGAGAAACCCAGGTCCAAGTCATTTCTGCTTCCCCAAGTCCTAATCTAGCACCCATAGCTCTCTATTGAATGAATAGTTGAAGGAGTGAGTGAATAAATAAATAAGTGAATTAGGTTAACTGAGAGGTGAATGAAGAAATAGATAATTAATGAATAAGTTATTCTCTCACAGTGGAAAAATTTGGTAAATATGAGATAACAATACCAAGAATAGTGAGAAGTAGGCGCAGAGGAAGAAGAGGTCCAGAAATTTCCCCAGGTTCCTATAGTTAGCGTGGGGTGGAGCTGGGGTCCTGACTAAGGCTTTCTGATTGTGCTCACTGTGTGTGCGGGGCACAGGATAGGCAGAGGAGGCTGAATGTCACATATGGGAGGCCATGACATCAAAAACTCAAAAAAATCAACTTAATCCTTTTATTCAAATGACCAAACAAATCGGTTGTGAAAATACCATTAGACACAAGGATTATCATTGATCTCAGTAATCACAACTGCTACCCATGGACCACTGTAGACTTTTTGAGTGCAATGCTAGACATTTCACATACATTATCCTTCGCAACAACTTCCCAAAGTAAATATTAACCTCATGTTACAGATGAGGAAACTGAAGCCCCAAAAGTTGAATCACTTGCCCAAGGAGACAAGCCAGTAATGGACCCAGGATGTGAAGTCATGCTTGATTGTTTCTAAGACAACATGCCCTTTCTTTGCCATATAGGAATTAATTCTTGGTACTTTAGGCTTGCAGTTAGTTATATAAAAGATGACACTAAGTGAAACTTTGGAGAAATGTACTTTTCTTGGTCGCAGAACCCAGAATCGTGAGCAATGGCAACTCGGCAGTGATACAGTACATTGCATTTCTCTCTTCTGCCCCTTGTTGAGAAGTGGCATTCTCCATCGTGTCCTTACTATTCTTGCATCACATCTCCTGATGGACAAGAGTTACCTTCCATGCACATCCACCCATTCATCAACTCCTTGGTTTGCCACTAAATGAGGCTCATGGCTGGAGGCTAGATCTGGGAACAAGCTAGGTCTTTCTCTTTCTTTACCTGCCTCTTCACTTCCTCCAGAGGGAAAGAAGAGTGCACCCTGGACAGAAAAAGACCCTTTGCCTCCATCCTCTGATTGAAGGGAGAAACACTGTTTATCTCCTAGCAAGGAAGAAAGTTAAGCATTGCTTTTACTTCGCGTCTGTATGGTGCTTTTATCTGTTACAAGCCGTACATGTGGATACCACGCATATCTCAGGATTCCTTATAGTCTCTGATGATTTTTATAAACACACACTCTGAGGTCAGCTGGCCAGGGTATAAATCCCAGCTTTGCTCTTTACTAACTTACCATCCTATGAAATACAGGTCATAATACATATATCACTGGACTGTCACAGCATTAGGCACTAAGCCAGGAAGGTATAAGTGCCAGCATATGGTGGAAGCATGGAGTGAACGGCCAGCTGAGGAGCTTACCTTGGCCTTGGCCTTGGAGACCGTGAGAGGGATTAATGGGCATGTTAATGATGGGAGCAGAGCAGTGTTGTAGAGCTACTTACGGGAGGTAGCATGCAAGGAAATTTGAAGGCTGGGAAACATGTTAAGGGACCATTTTTGGTCTTCCTGTTGTAAGTGAGGGGCAGAGAGACAGATTTAGGCTCATGGGAGAAATTAGAGATAACCCAATTCTTTCTCTGATCTACGTGGAGAATCTAGACTATTTTCTTGCCTGTTCCCTGGACTATCACATCACAGATTCCGAGGACGGATTCAGGAGGGCTCAAACGTCTGCTCTACCAGGCCTTGCTGGGCAGTCTTGGGAAAAACCCTCCAACATGTCTGAGCTCAATGTACTTACCTGTATAATGAGGTTGAAAACACCTACCTTGGAACATAATTAAAAGATAAGAAACACTGTTCATAATGCAGTTTTATGTAGGCCTGGCAAGCAGCAGATACCACATCTACAAAGTGATTTTCACTAGCCAGGAGCATGCTAGCATCTACGGTAAGAACCATAAGGACAAGTCAGAGTAAATTAATTAAATTGAGTATAAATTGAATCCCTTCCAATTTGTCCTCATTTGGGCAATAGTAATAAATATTCATATTTTTGTAGAATCTCACATTTTTCAAAGAACCTGTCTCCATTTACCTGAACAATAGCTCTTCATAGTAACTAAAGTGGGTTTAGCTGGGATTTTTAGAACCAGTGTTCAAACATTTTGGAAACAGTCAGTAGTTCTCCAGAGGGATTCCAGCAAGGGCTAATCCTACTATTCACCATCATGAAAGTCTCCTACATTTCCAGAACTACATGGCTTTTAAGACCTTCTTAGTTTTGCACATGCTGTTCCTTCTGCTTGGAGTTCCCTTTCTCCTTTCTCCATCTACTTCCCATTACCCCTCTTTCCCCCCAGTACACAGTGAGCAGAATTGAACAGTCTTAGTTAAGACCCTAACTCCAACCCATTCTAGCTAGAGGATATTTCACAAATTTCTGGACCTTTTCTATCTTGGTTTCCTCATCTGTAAAATGACAGCAATAATAATAATAATGCCCACTTCCCATTATTCTTGGTATTGTTGTCATCTCATCTTTTCAGACTCAACCAGAAGAGTTCACTCACTGTTCTCTTCCACAAGCTTGAGTCCAGTGCTCTTTGCCCTTTTCAGTAATCTCATGACCCCCAGGCTTGTTTCTTGTGTGGTGTGAATTACACCCTTTAACCCATCAATTCCATTTTCAGGAATCTAGTTTGTTTCAGACCTACAATCTGAAATGAACTCAGAGCTTATACACAAAGACGTCCATCGATGCACTGTTCACTTAATGATATTTGCAAATAACCTAAGTGCCCATGCTGCAGGCCATGGTCAATGAGAAGGTCAATTATCGGTGTGTTGTGTTTTCTTCATCCATCAAGGTCCAGATCATGTCTGAGACCTCTTAAGCCCCAGTGACTCAAAAAGAGCCTCAAACAAAGTGGCTACTCACTAAATGTTTCCATTCATGTATTCAACAAAGGTTTATAGAACACCTATGATGAAGCAGGAACTGCTATGCTACATGCTTTCCATGCATTATTGTATTAAATCTTCCTAACATTCTTTGTGGTAGGTGCTATTTTTGACCCCAATTTAAAATTGAGGGAACTGAGGCTTGAAAGCTGAAGTCAGACCCAGGTTTGCTGGGGTTCACTATGCAAGTACTAACCACTGTCCACCGCACGTGATGAATGAATGAATGGTCCCTGATAAGATCACTGTTTTTTATGATTTTCTAATTAAAACTCTTTATTGGAGTATAACTGCTTTACAATGGTGTGTTAGTTCCTGCTTTATAACAAAGTAAATCAGTTATACATATACATATGTCCCCATATCTCTTCCCTCTTGCATCTCCCTCCCTCCCACCCTCCCGATCCCACCCCTCTAGGTGGTCACAAAGCACCGAGCTGATCTCCCTGTGCTATGGGGCTGCTTCTCACTAGCTATTTATTTTATATTTGGGAATATATATAAGTCCATGCCACTCTCTCACTTTGTCCCAGCTTACCCTTCCCCTACCCCTGGTGCTCAAGACCATCCTCTATGTCTGCATCTTTATTCCTGTCCTGCCCCTAGGTTCTTCAGAACCTTTTTTTGTTGTTTTTTTAGATTCCATATATATTTGTTAGTGTATGGTATTTATTTTTCTCTTTCTGACTTACTTCATTCTGCATGACAGAATCTATGTCCATCCACCTCACTACAAATAATTCAATTTCGTTTCTTTTTATGGCTGAGTAATATTCCATTGCATATATGTGCCACATCTTCTTTATCCATTCATCTGTCGATAGAAACTTAGGTTGCTTCCATGTCCTGGCTATTGTAAATAGAGCTGCAATGAACATTTTGGTACATGACTCTTTTTGAATCATGGTTTCCTCAGGGTATGTGCCCAGTAGTGAGATTGCCAGGTCATATGGTAGTTCTATTTTTAGTTTTATAAGGAACCTCCATACTGTTCTCCATAGTGGCTGTATCAATTTACATTCCCAGCAACAGTGCAAGAGGGTTCCCTTCTCCACACCCTCTCCAGCATTTATTGTTTGTACATTTTTTGATGACGGCCATTCTGACTGGTGTGAGGTGATACCTCATTATAGTTTTGATTTTCATTTCTCTAATGATTAGTGATGTTGAACATCCTTTCATGTGTTTGTTGGCAATCTGTGTATCTTCTTTGGAGAAATGTCAATTTAGGTTTTCTGCCCACTTTTGGATTGGGTTGTTTGTTTTTTTGATATTGAGCTGCATGAGCTGCTTGTAAATTTTGGAGGTTAATCCTCTGTCAGTTGCTTCATTTGCAAATATTTTCTCCCTTTCTGAGGGTTATCTTTTCGTCTTGTTTATGGTTTCCTTTGCTGTGCAAAAGCTTTTAAGTTTCATTAGGTCCCATTCATTTATCTTTGTTTTTATTTCCATTTCTCTAGGAGGTGGGTTAAAAAGGATCTTGCTGTGATTTATGTCATAGAGTGTTCTGCCTATGTCTTCCTCTAAGAGTTTTATAGTCTGGCCTTACATTTAGGTCTTTAATCCATCTGAGTTTATTTTTGTGTATGGTGTTAGGGAGTGTTCTAATTTCATTCTTTTACATGCAGCTGTCCAGTTTTCCCAGCACCACTTATTGAAGAGGCTGTCTTTTCTCCATTGTATATTCGTGCCCCCTTTATCAAAGATAAGGTGACAATATGTGTGTGGACTTATCTCTGGTCTTTCTATCCTGTTCCATTGATCTATCTTCCTGTTTTTGTGTGAGTACCATATTATTTTGATTACTGTAGTTCTGTAGTATAGTCTGAAGTCCAGGAGCCTGATTCATCCAGTTCTGTTTTTCTTTCTCAAGATTGCTTTGGTTATTCAGGGTCTTTTGTGTTTCCATACAAATTGTGAAACTTTTTGTTCTAGTTCTCTGAAAAATGCCATTGGTAGTTTGATAGGGATTGCACTGAATCTGTAGATTGCTTTGGGTAGTATAGTCATTTTCACAATGTTGATTCTTCCAGCCCAAGAACATGGTATATCTCCCTATCTGTTTATATCACCTTTAATTTCTTTCATCAGCGTCTTATAGTTTGCTGCATACAGGTCTTGTCTCCTTAGGTAGGTTTATTTTCATTTACTTCTGATCTGATCTTTATGATTTCTTTCCTTCTGCTAACTTTGGGGTTTTTTTTTTGTTCTTCTTCTTCTTCTTTCTCTAATTGATTTAGGTATAAGGTTAGGTTGTTTATTTGAGTTGTTTCTTGTTCCTGAGATGGGATTGTATTGCTCTAAACTTCCTTCTTAGAACTGCTTTTGCTGCATCCCATAGGTTTTGGGTGGTCATGTTTTCATTGTCATTTGTTTCTAGGTATTTTAAATTTCCTCTTTGATTTCTTCAGTGATCTCTTTGTTATTTAGTTGTGTGTTGTTTAGCCTCCATGTGTTTGTATTTTTTACAGATTGTTTCCTGTAATTGATATCTAGTCTAATAGCATTGTGGTCAAAAAAGATACTTGATACAATTTCAATTTTCTTAAATTTACCAAGGAATGATTTGTGACCCAAAATATGATCTATCCTGAAGAATGTCCATGAGCAGTTGAGAAGAAAGTGTATTCTGTTGTTTTTGGATGGAATGTCCTATAAATATCAATTAAGTCCATCTTGTTTAACGTACCATTTAAAGCTTGTGTTTCCTTATTTATTTTCATTGAGGATGATCTGTCCATTGGTGAAAGTGGGGTGTTAAAATCCCCTACTATGCTTGTGTTACTGTTGATTTTCCCTTTTTTTTTTTACGGCTGTATTTGCCTTAAATATTGAGGCAATATTGAGGTGCTTATATATATATATATATATTGCATGCATAAATATTTACAATTGTTATATTTTCTTCTTGGATTGACCCCTTGATCATTATGTCGTGTCCTTCTTTGTCTCTTGTAATAGTCTTTATTTTAAAGTCTATTTTGTCTGGTATGATAATTGCTACTCCAGCTTTCTTTTGATTTCCATTTGCATGGAATATCTTTTTCCATCCCCTCACTTTCAGTCTGTTTATGTGTCCCTAGGTCTGAAGTGGGTCTTTTGTAGACAGCATATATATGCGTCTTCTTTTTGTATCCATTCAGCCTATCTATGTCTTTTGGTGGGAGCATTTAATCTTTTACATTTAAAGTAGTTATCGATGTGTATGTTCCTATTCCCATTTTCTTAATTGTTTTAGGTTTGTTATTGTAGGTCTTTTCCTTCTCTTGTGTTTCCTGCCTAGAGAAGTTCCTTTAGCATTTGTTGTAAAGCTGGTTTTGTGGTACTGAATTCTGTTAGCTTTTTCTTGTCTGTAAAGGTTTTAGTTTCTCCATCGAATCTGAATGAGATCCTTGCTAAGTAGAGTAATCTTGGTTGTAGGTTTTTCCCTTTCATCACTTTAAATATGTCTTGCCACTCCCTTCTGGCTTGCAGAGTTTCTGCTGAAAGATCAGCTGTTAACCTTAAGGGGTTTCCCTTGTATTTTATTTTTTGCTTTTCCCTTGCTGCCTTTAATATTTTTTCTTTGTATTATTTTTTGATAGTTTGATTAACATGTGTCTTGGCGTGTTTCTCCTTGGATTTATCCTATGTGGGACTCTGTGCTTCCTGGACTTGATTGACTATATCCTTTACCATATTAGGGAAGTTTCAACTATAATCTCTTCAAATATTTTCTCAGTCCCTTTCTTTTTCTCTTCTTTTTCTGGGACCCCTATAATTCAAATGTTGGTGTGTTTAATGTTGTCCTAGAGGTCTCTGAAACTGTCCTTAATTCTTTTCATTCTTTTTTTATTTATTCTGCTCTGCAGTAGTTATTTCCACTATTTTTCCTTCCAGGTCACGTATCCGTTCTTCTGCCTCAGTTATTCTGGTATTGATTCCTTCTAGAGAATTTTTAATTTCATTTATTTTGTTGGTCATCATTGTTTGTTTGCTCTTTAGTTCGTCTAGGTCTTTGTTAAACAGTTCTTGTATTTTCTCCATTTATTTCCAAGATTTTGGATCATCTTTACTGTCATTACTTAGAATTCTTTTTCAGGTAGACTGTCTATTTCCTCTTCATTTTTTTGGTCTGGTGGGTTTTTACCTTGCTCCTTCATCTGCTGTGTGTTTCTCTGTCTTCTCATTTTGCTTAACTTACTGTGTTTGGGGTTTCTTTTCACAGGCTACAGGTTCGTAGTTCCCATTGTATTTGGTGTCTGCCCCCAGTGTCCAATGTTGGTTAAGTGGGTTGTGTAGGCTTCTTGGTGGAGGGGTGTGTTCTGGAGGATGAGGCTGGATCTTGTCTTTCTGGTGGGCAGGACCGCATCCGGTGGTGTGTTTTGGGGTGTCTATGACCTTATTATGATTTTAGGCAGCTTCTCTGCTAATGGGTGGGTTTGTGTTCCTGCCTTGCTAGTTGTTTGGCATAAGGTGTCCAGCACTGTAGTTTGTTGGTTGTTGATTGGATCTGGGTCTTAGTGTTGAGATAGAGATCTCTGGGAGAGCTTTTGCCATTTGATATTTACATGGAGCTGGGAGGTTTCTCGTGGACCAATGTCCTGAACTCGGCTCTCTCCCCTCAGAGGCACAGGCCTGACACTCTGCCGGAACACCAATACCCTGTCAGCCACACGGCTCATGCTCTTGTTGATTTTTGCTGAACTCTTCCATTACCAGCCAACCTATGCTTGCAATTCCGTCATGATTTGACAGTATCAGACTTAGTGTTGACATAATTGACTCCTGAGGCCGCCATGAGAGGCCCTGCTGATAAGATCATTGTTTGACCACCAACATGGTAAATGCAAGTATGACATTCTTGGATGGAAATCTTTTAATGTTCAGTTCTGTTGCTACTTCAAAAGGTCAGAGTCTAGAACTATTATTAGTTCAATTTTATAAATGTGACTCACTTATCTGAGTCACAGAGCTGATGAATGGCTGATTTCTAATAAGAATTAGGTCACCTGGTTCCTTGTCCATGGCCCTATCCATACTCCTTGTCCCAACTGGAAGCTGTTGGCTACAATTCAGTAATAAGACATTGATTAAGGACAAGTCTTAGAAGAAAAAAAAAATACATGACCAAGAAGAATAGCATGCAGCTTCTTGAAAAAAGATCTCTGTTGAAGGTCTTTGTCAAAGAAAAGTTCATTGCCAATTTTTTGCCCCATGGTATTGTCACAAAAAAATGAGCAATTCAACACCACCCAAGACTCTGAGATCAGTTATCACGTTTAACTCATTCCAACTCTTTCTTGTGGTCTATGAAATATAAAACAACTATACTCACAAAGAAAATTTGCTCTTGCTTCAGTGTTCTAGACATGCCATCTTGACTGCCAAAATATTGCAATACTTTCTACTTCATATTTGCCCAATGATACTGACCTGGTTTTTCCGGATATAATTTCTAGAAATGTCTAAAGGTTGAGGGTCTAAAGTGTCTTCAGCTAATTCTACCAAAGAAAATCCAAGTTGAGAGTTAAAGTAAGCACAGTATCATTCCAGTAATAATAGTCATAATAGGACAAGGTCGATAAGTAGTTCAAATCAGCTGGAAGATCTATGCTTTCCCAATTCCTCAAGAAATTGTTAAGTTTGCCTCTCTACTTTGGAGATGTGTAAATGCAGCCTACAATGGAACAGAACCTTTAAGACTGAGAATTGCAAATCAGTGTTGCCTCAAAGTCACCATTAGGCAGTGCTATTCAGGAAGGAAAATAAAGATGAAGTTGCCATGGAAACCTCTGTAACACCTGGCATAGCACCTCTGACTCACACAGCTGTATCTTAAAGGAACATAGACATAAACTGATGTTTTTATTCAATTCCTGGGGTCAACTATACCTTCCTGATGTACAGTAAAGGGACTTTTATTGATGTGTATCAATCTTTTTGTAAGGGAGTAATTATGAGAACAATTCAGCCTCTCATAGCCCAAATGTATTTTTATTCTACCCTAAATGTTCACTGTCTTCCAAACCTGAGAAAATCTATTTCTTGCTCCACAACTGTTTCTGTTTCTGGCATAATATGGGAGAGATTTGTCCCCTAAGTTCAATCTTTGCAGCTTGCAAAGAAAGTTGATATGAGAAACAGGTGACAAGTTTAAATATACAGACAGTCAGGTTTATAAGTGTGAAGTGTACAGACAAGACACAGCAGGAAGGACCACCTATTGGAAATCAGAAATCTGGGTGTTACTCTTGACTTCACCATTATCAGTTTAGTTATCTCTCTTCCCTAACTGCCAGCATCCTCACCAACTGTGTCTATTACCTATGAAAATACCTACATCACCAAGTGAGTGTGAGAATTTCTTTAGATCATTGGAGGAGAGACGTCTTTTTGTAAACTGTAGAAGGAGGAAAGAGAACTGCCATTTTTGCATGCCTATTATGTCTAGGCACACACAGTAGCTTAATATTTTTCAAGTGTAAAGTACAAAGCAAACCCGAATCTGAGATGAGGCTACTTAGGTCAGCAGGATCAGGTAACACAGGACCCTGAATATCAAACTAAGAGTATGGATTTCATAATGAGGCAACTGAAAACCTATTGATGGATTTTGAGCAACAGAGCTATACAATCGAAACTGGGTCTTAGAAGGGTTCTTTGTGGGTAATGAGGAGGGCAGATGGAGACAGAGGGGCTGGAGGGAGAACAGCAGAGAGGCTATTACAGTAGTCCAGGAAAGAGATGGTGAGATCTGAAAAAGAACAACAGAAGTAGAGATATCATGTTTACTTATGCCTCTGTGAGCAGGATGGGGTGATGTGGTTAGGATAATGGTCCAGTAGATGAATTAATATGCCTGCTCACTTAGTGGCTGTTATGGGTTGAATTGTGTCCCCCCAAAGGATATATTGAAGTCCTAACCCCAGGAACGTGTAGAGTATGAACCTATTTGGAAGTAGAGTCTTTGCAAAGGTAATCAAGTTAAGATGAAGTCATACTGGATTAGGGTGCACCCAATGACATGTCCTTACAAGAAGAGAAGAATTTGGACACAAAGACATATGGAGGAAATGCCACGTGATGACAGGTAGAGATTGAAATGATACATTTACAAGCCAAGGAACAAGGATTTCCAGCAACCACCAGAAGCTAGAAAAGTAGCAAGGAAGTATCCTCCCCTAGAGCTTTCAAAGAGATCATGGCCCTGCCAACACTGATTTTGGACTTCCAGCTTCCAGAACTGTGAGACAATAGAGTTCTGTTTTTTTAAGCTGTCAAGTTTGTGGTACTTTGTTACAGCAGCCCTAGGAAACTAATACAACTGCATAGAGAAAAAGAATTCAGCCAATATTTTCTATCATTCCAAATGATGTTATAATCATTAAGAAATGCCCCCACATAGTGGGTACTGGGGTACATAAGGCAAATACATGTCCCCCTTCAGTACTAAGGCACTCATTGTCCCCACCTGGGAATGGTGGCTACCTTGGGCTCATAGATATGTCCCTCCCCAGGAATTGTCCTCAGCTGAAAAGAACTGCCTGCCCTGTTCCCTAACTCAAACTATATCTAACTACTGGCTGATGTCAGGGTACAGAGACCACTTGCTTCATTTCAGGATACCTCTGCAAAGTCATCCTCGCTTCCGAGATCCCCACAGGATCACCTAAAGCCTCTTTTGTAACTGCATCACATTCAAACTTCCCTCTCAGCCCAATTCAGTTTCCCTCACTTCCTCACAAATTTGCTCCTGAGAGCACTGCCCAGTATACCTCCTCCATACAAACTTCTCTCTCAGGGTTTTCCTCCAGTGACCTCGACCTAAGATATCCCACAAAATTATTTCTAGCCCCACAAATGGAATGTTGACTATTAGCCACAGTCTCAGATTTGCATCTGTAAAAATCTGGAGGGTATTTTTAAACAATAAAATATAATCAAGGTATATGAATTAAAGAAAAAGTTCCCTCCACAAAAGTAAATTTCCATGCAATTTTAAAAATGAAGACTCATGTGAAAATAAATCTGGTTCTATCTACATTAAGAGAATATTGGAAAATGCCTGCTTCACTCTAGTCTAGAGCATGGAGTAATCCTGCAAGCCATCATAATTTATCCCCTGAACTGCCACCCTTAGAAAGTATCATAATAATTAATTACTGATCCATGGAGATATTATGACCTAGGCCAACCCGAGGTGGTTGAAAGAATTGGAATTTATAATGATAATGGAAAACAGCTTAGTGAGAATGAAAATAATAAAAAGTTTATTAAAGTTCCAAAGACAAATAGAATTTGAACCACACTAGGGACAAGAGGCAGAAACATATGAAGAAATGTGTTAGATTTATTCATCTGGACTGAGTCACCAATTCTCTTTATCAAAAAGAATTTGATTTTAGGGACAAGAGGCAAAAGATGAGACAAACTGAAGTCAGGACTTGGCCTTTTACTTTTAGGGAGTTCAAGTACCTTCATACACACTCAATCCAAATAAGTCGTTACTTCTACAGTCCTCCCTCACTATCCACGAGGGACTGGTTTTGGGTCATTATCTGAGGATTCTCAAGTCCCTTATTTAAAACGGTGTAGTACAATCAGCCCTCCACATCGTTAGGTTCTGCATCTGCAGAGTCAACAAACTATGGATTGAAAAGTTGGTTGAATCTGGGGATGCAGAGCACAGATATGGAGGACCAAGTGTATATGCAAAACGACAACTGCCTCAACTGTTTATTGAGTGGTTAATATGTCAGAGACTGTGCTAAACACTTGCCCTGGATTCACTCATTTATTTCTCATAAAATGCTACAATTTGGATTCTAGTAATATTGCCCTCATTTTGCAGAGCTGGCCAATGAAGGAGAGGAAGGTAAAGTAACTCACCCAAGGTCTTACTTCTTACCTTTTGGGGATTAGAGCCTGCGGCAGCCTGGCTTCTGGGCTCCTTTTCAGTCCCACATTCTGCTCAGTCAGAAATCTCTCTCTTGAATTCTTCCTTTTCTCCACACTTTTATCTTTTTTTTTTTCCTCTCTGGCCTCTGTGCACACCTTCTTATTGATCTACCTTCCTCCTCCTTGCTCTCTTTTTAATCCATTTTGGGATTAGAGGCAGTCTATACAGAAAGCCTCTCTCATCCTGACTAGGTTAGGAACCAAGTAATTGAGGAAATAAGTTCAAAAGTCAGATGGAGATAACCACATTAGCTTTGTTCCTGATAAAAATCTAGGCTGGAAGACAGAGCCTACACCTGGGGACGAGTAGGTTGACAACAATTCCCTGACACTCAGTGACCCTCAAAACTGCAGGATAAAAGGAGAGAGGGTAGTCTTTCTTGGTAAGTTCACCAAAAGGCAGAGAGTAGATAAATAGTGTGCCTTTCTGAAGACAAGCAGATCTAAACAGCAGAAAGAGAGAAAAAGGCTCTACAGGGCAAAGGAATGTGTTCCTCTCCAGCCCACTACGGCGTAACCTCAGTTCTAAGTGTGTCTCTCCCACTTCCAAATCTTGGCTGGTTTCCCTATACCTCTGAGATCAAATTCAAGCACCCTATTGATATTTAAGGCCCTTCCTCCTAGTGGTAGTTATTAAAAGCTATTCACCAATGTTTCTAGTTCTCCTTTGGGGCCTATGAGAGGATTGTATTTTCCCATTGTCTTCAAGTTAGGCATGGCCACGTGGCTGGTTTGGGCCAATAAAATGTAAATGAAAGTAACGTTTCACTTCTAGTTGAGAGTCTATAAGATCCACTCCATTCATCATTTTCTTGTCCCCTTGCCACAGTGAATGATGATGATCCATGTGGTAGAGGGTCCATCAGGACAGCACAGAGAAGATCCCAGTTGACCCATGATGAATTATTAGCCCAGGTGAGAAATAGTTAAGTGTGTTGTGCTAAGCCACTGAGATTTAGAAGCTGTTTGTTACTGCAGTATGACCTAACCCATCCTGACCCATGCACTACTGACCTCCCAATCCCTTTCCACATGATATGATTACTGTACACACAGTGTGACTATTCAGCTCCATGCTTTGGCCCATACTGATCACTCTTAGTCTTTATTCACATGTCCTCCAATATCCAAGCAACCTGCAACATTCCTTCCAAACCAAGATCAAATACCACCGCCTCCATGAAGCCTTCTCTGTCTCCTCAAGGCAGAGTTAAATGGACTCCCCTTGGAAATCAGCGCCGAAAACATTCCATGAATGACTGAGTGGGGAAGGGGGTGAGGCGATGTGACTTGTCTGCCATCTTTTCCTACGTTAAGGCCCCTCAGATGGTGCAAAACCCATAGCCCTTTCTCTTTCATTCTAAAGTATGCCATTTCTCCCTGCAGAGTAAGCAGAAACATGTTAAGTATGTGTCCTCTGCACTGCAGGATGCCAGGTTTAGCTTTAACCTAAAGGACATGCTCAGTATTTTCCTGAAGACATTCAGCAAATGTGCCAAGCATTTGCTTCAGAATCTCCAGGAGGAGCTGGAGAGGCACAGCAGAGTGGAGAAGAAGGGGCACGTGGTGTGGCATATGGTGTCAGTGGCACCTTGCCAGAGATGGCAGCACTTACATTGGCTGTGGGAATAACTTGGAGAATAAATTACACTCAAGTAGAGGACAGTGCAGGAGACAAAATGAGACTGAAGTGTTGTACCAAGACCATGGTAGAACGCTGCAGATGGACGGCCTTTCTGTCTAGAGCGGTGGTTCTCAACCCTGACTGCACCTCAAAATTTCCTGGAAAATTGTTTTTAAATGCCGGTGCTTAGGCAGCATCCCAGACTAGTTAGATCAGAATCTCTGGGGGTGGGGCCCAGGTATCAGCATTTTTCAAAACTCCCTATGTGATTCCTGTGTCACCAGGGCTGACAGCCACCACTCGAGCACAGCCTTTCCTTGGTCTTCCCAGCAGACCCCAGGAGGCCGATAGCAAATGTTGCGTGCGTTTATCCTGCTTCAGTTCTCATATCCTAAGCAATACTGATATTCTATGAAATTGGGAGAGATGAGTTAGTATTTGCTGGGTGTCCTCTATGTGCAAGACCTTGGTGGAACACACCTTACACACACTGTTTTATTTAATCATTGCTTCAGTCCCATGGAAGGACCACCTCCTTTGAGAAAACTGAGGTTTAAAGAAGGGAAATCTTGTTCATACAGCTAACAAGCAGCAGTCAGCGTTCAGTACAAGAGAGCCTTTTCCTCTGTGCCACTGGTTTTCAGACTATGGTGGTATTTGAGTTGCTGAGGAAATCTTTTCAAATATCACTTTTTAAAGTACATTTACAATTTTCAAAGGCATAACGTGGAAGGGCACACACCCAACTGTCCCATGTACCAAACCACAACACATTGAAGCCTTCCAGTGCTTTACTGTGCGCTTCTGTGACAATTCACTGTGACGCAGACTTCCAACGAAGGATTCTTCTGCCACCTCAGTATTTACCATTGAACATCTGGAAAATGGGTTTACTGATTATGATTACAATGATTAGAATTGTTCTTTTAAAAAAATATATCAGGCTTGAGCATGTTTACACTTACATAAAATTGTTCAAAGGAATATTTTAGGGGAAAATATGCACCTAGCACCCTTGGATAAATACTGAACATTACCTGCTCGGTGCAAATGCTCATCAAGGTGTCAAGCCAGGTGTGTGACACCAGGTGAAGGCTTACATGGCACAACACGTCCATGTCCTTCTGGGACTACTGTGGGGTTTGCAGCAAGTTTGGGGGCTCCCCTCCAGATGTGATTGAGTTCTGTTGGACAGGTTGCCACTGCACGTAAAGGGTCCGCAATGAGCCTGAAATGTAAAGCTGGGGTTCAATATGCAAAACACAAGGAGTTGGGCGGCTCTGAAACTTACAAGGATGATCATTACTTTAACAATTAAATCATGTTGTATAAAATACTAAATAATGGGGATTCTTCATTGATCCCAGATTCCATGCACTAACTTCTTCAAGCTGTGCATTTGCAATCCAGAAATGCCAATACGTTGTCAGCGATTCAGTGTTGAAACAGAAATTTTGTACTATGTTTTCAAGCTGCTTCATGAGTTTAATTTGACAAATATCCTGAGATTACTCATTGAGCTGTTAAAAACAAACATCTGCAGGTTGCAGCATCAGTGGTAGATTCAGCTGGGCAGAGGCAGCAGCCCAGGGAGCCTGAGGCTGGAGCCTCGTGGAGGGGCTCAGAGCCAGCAGGGTCCTGAGTAGGCCATGGTCCGGAATATCAGGGCTCCTCCAGGCCCACTGACGTGCCCTCAATGCCAACTGGGGCTCAGCAGGGTAGAGTGGAGTCTGGGCCCAGACTTTGGGTCTAGTAGGAGGCCCATGTTTATGCTGTCCATCTCTTTCACCTCTGAAGCAGAATTTGAAGCTGTGGTTGACTATTTAGAGGACATTATCGTGAATGATGAGTTCCAGTTGTTACAGAGAAAAACCATGGATGAGTACTACCAGGAGTTTGAAAACAGAAGGAGAATTAACTCACGTACAGGTCTACTTTTAATGAATATAATTCTTTGGTAGAAAAGTATATTGAAGAAAGGCTGCTGGAACAGATCCCATAGTCAACATGGCGGCCTTCACAGCAACATAGAACATCACAAAGATGAAGGGGCTGGGGACATACTCAACATGCTACTCACATTGACAGTTGACCCTTGAACAACACGAGTTTGAACTGCCAGCTACACATATACACGGATCTGTTTCTATAAATACATACTACATTACTACATGGTCTGCAGGTGGTTGCATCCTCAGATGCAGAATGGTGGATACAGAGAGTCAATTGTAAAATTGTGGGTGGATTTTCAACCCCTAACATCCATATTGCTCAGGAGTTAACTGTACTGATTTTTAGGATTTTAAAGACATGCTTCTGGACTACAGAGCAGAAGAAGGCCAGGCACTGGACTTCAGCAGCAGTTCAGTGGAGACTTTGTTGTGAAAATCACCTTCCATGCCAGCCTCCCAGAAAAATCTGTGGTACCAACTCCCACCTCCAGGCAATGGGGCTGCTGTGGACATCATTGGCCCAAAAGGCTTGGAGAGGCTTTGGGTAATGGTGACAGGAGAATACATCTTGGAGAGATAGACTCTGTGCTGCAGGTCCTCTTGAATGTTAATTATTGATGAGTCAAAAAGAAAATTACCCTACCCTGAAACACCTTGTGTTCCGTATTCCTCCCAGAGCAGACACCTCTCTCAGCTGCTTCTGAATCAGATTTCTGGGGTAAACCGATATTGAACATTCCACCTGGGGGTCCCCTTCCTCCAACACACATGTTGGTGTGCCAAAAATGTGGGATAGCCCACCATCATGAACCTACCCCCCCAACTTATTCCCAAATACCACAGCAGGCTTACCACAAATTTTCTACATATTCTCAGCTCTTTCACTTGAGTGAATCTCAGCCCTTCAGCCCCAGTCACCCAGCTGTGTGAGAACTGTCTGGGAGTGTTTGTACAGAATGTTACTCAAACCAGCTATCCCTGTCTTGAGATTTTTGAAGCTCCTATTATCACAGCAAGCCTTGGCTTTGGGAATAAACTGAAAGAGATGCTCTTTGCCTAAAAGCTTCATGTGAACATCACTCTGTTTTACATTTGCAGGCCTCTTATCACTCTGTCTTCTGCTGGTCCTGATGGAGTCTCACTGTCTCTGGAAGCTTATTTTAAGCATTATTTTTGAAAAAAAATATTCTATAGCTGAACATTCAGGTTAACTTAATAGATCTATCCTTGGAATTTCCTTTATTACTCCCTTAAAGATCAAAGTATTATATGCTACGTGCTTTTTAGTTGTTAGTGCTATGAAGGAAAAAATATTTTCCACATTGGCTTTCTTATTTTAGTGGGTACCAGTGAAAGTGTGCTGTGCACTGGTAGTAGGCTAAGAAATATGCTTTCCTTATCCCATGTTACATGTGTTTGTTCAGGTTTATTTAACATCCTTTCTGTATAATTCAGTTTGTTAGATTTTCTGTTGGGGTGGTAGATGTGAGTTTGTTTTGTTTTGTTTTGTTTTGTTTTGCGGTACGCTGGCCTCTCACTGTTGTGGCCTCTCCCGTTGTGGAGCACAGGCTCTGGACCCGCAGGCTCAGCGGACATGGCTCACGGGCCCAGCCGTTCCACTACACGTGGGATCTTCCCGGACCAGGGTACGAACCTGCGTCCCCTGCATCGGCAGGCGGACTCTCAACCACTGCGCCACCAGGGAAGTCCATGAGTTTGGTTTAAAAAAAAAAAAAGATGACTGCAATGTCTTAACCCTTTCAAAATCTCTCTCTTACCAACTTGGTGTTCCAATGGTCCAGCTCAGCACGAGTAAGGGGTAGAATTGCTTTACAAGCCACCTGTCTGGCTTTGATTCAGTACGATGTTTGGTAGAAAATTACTTAATGGAAAATGTGTATGTCACATCTCCAGAAAGAAAAAAATGGTAGTTTTTTTTAAAGTCTGCCACTTGTAGCTACTTCTCTGTGTGAATCAAAACATTTTCAGCACTGATTGTTCAGTGTTTAGGTTGACTAAACTATAAAACAAAATACAGGACTACACAGGGTGCTGAGGCTAATATGTGGTAACCATTCATAAGCCTCAGTTCAAATTGTGCATTCACCAAAACTGCTTTGCTGTCTTTATCGACTAACTTTAACACAAGGAATTGTTATAATTTGAAATTGTAAAACAAATATGAACTAACAAAGTACTACTTGTGTGTTTTCTGCGTGACCATTTTTTCCTTACAAGCTTCCATTTTCTTTAAAGAGTGTTGAAAATTTTTAAATTACTATCCTATTTTAGGCTACCCCCCAAAAATTAATTAATGAGAATTGGAACCACCCTGTGGAAAGAAAAATAATTTATTAAATAGTTTCATTATGAACGTCTGCCATGAGTGTGTGTGTGTGTGTGTGTGTGTGTGTGTGTGTGTGTGTGTGTATGCTTAGGCTCACATGTATCCACTTACATGCACATATGTATTGCACACATTTATCAGATGACAACTACTGCTTTGATATAACCAAGCCGTTCACAATAGGGTTTTGATGAAATGAAGCATGTAACACAGAGGAACCCAGGGTACTGCCAAAACTTAAGTTCTGACCTCTTTCTTTTGCCTGATTCTGACATCCTCTGAGCAACTTCTGAATCCCACTCTGGTCCATGTCCCATGCCCATCCACCCAACCAATCACTTTCTTGTGTGGAACTAATGTATTAATTGTATAGGATTCTCAGTGTCAGTGAGATTTTTACTTCCTCAGAGTTCTTCATAGATTCCACCTGCCTTGAAACACACTGTGTTTCTTCCATGGTATTTGAACTGTTCTACCTACATCTATTCATGCATGCTATTGTACAGTTCCCCAGGAATGAGAGTTCCCCGGGCACAATGCTCTTCCATGCCATCTCATCCTGATAATGCAACTGCCAAAGCCATGCTACAAACCCATAGCTGAGGGCTGGATCTATCCCTTGTAGCTCAGGCCACTTTTGACCCAAACAAATAGCTTGCTGAAGGGGCATTTTAAACTCCAGTCCCACCACTTATTAACTTTGTGTCCTTAGACAAACCATTTCACGTCTCTGAGCTCAACCCTAAAATGGAGAGAAGAATCCCTGTTTTGCAAGGTTGTTGTGAGCATTGAATGAGTTATGGAGGCAATGTGCTAGACTATAGAAATGTCTGATAAATGTGTTGTATTCAAAAATATGTTGATTTTTAAAAAAATCTCAGCTCCTTTTCTTTCAAGCATTGTCAAATCAATTGGGATATTTTGCATACTCTTTAAAGTTTTTACTTTCTATCTAAAAAGACAAGTAAAAACATTTCATGATTACCTACTTACTAAAACTTTTCTAATTGCTTTCTTGACAGATAACATTAATGTCTGCCATTCTGGGTGCAATGTGTAGAGTATCTGGTATTTTTTACCACCTAAAAGAGTAAATTTTAGGTTGTTTTTAACCTTTTATCATTCATTCTCTCCCTTATACTTTTTAAGAATGAATTTAACATAAAATTTTTGTTTTTCCTTTCTTTTCATCTTCTTACCTTCCAGCTTGAACAAATACTTCAGAAAGTTTCTAGTCCCATCTCAGGTCAAGAGATGGAAATTAAAGAGGGAAAGTGTGGGATTTAGAGTCAGAGATTGACTTCACCATCCATTTGCTGTGTCACGTGAGCAAATCACCTAGCTCTCTGCTCTACAAAATGAGTCAAAACATGTCCTATCTCCCAGGGTTGGTGTGAGGAGCTGATGACATTCTTGAGAAGCAGTGAAGTTTGGAAATTGTGATGTTTTATACACGTGCTCTTCTGTACTTACCCATCTCCCTGGGAGGCTAGAGTAGTAGGGAGAGGAAAATAGCGTTTCACTCAGAATCATAATACAGGAAATGCAGGGTCTGCATCCCTGTGGGTGTTTATAGATGAATGTTTAAGGATGGAGTGTTGGCTTTGCTCCAGAGGCACCGCCCATGTTCAAGTCACATCCAACACCTCTCCGTGTTGCAAATATTTATGGAGAAGCAGTTTACACTGAAACCAGTTAGGAAGATGACCCAGTGCCTGCCACATGACAAGAATTTCATTCCACACGCTTTCTGAACCCCTGCTCTGGGCCAAGCCCTGTGTCTGACATGGAGCTACAGAGGGGAAAGTCCCAGGCACTCAGTAATCTCATCCTCCACATTTTTGTGGAGCATTTCCATGTGCCAGGCACCCTTCCAGGTGCCAAGGACACAACAGAGAATAAGGCAAGGGGTTCCTGCTGTCATGAAGCTTATAGTTTCAGAGACGGGAAACACGCAGTGAAAGGGAAAAATATTTTAAAGATAAGTTTAGAAAGTGAAAAGTGCTATGAAGAAAATCAAATGGGATAATAAGACATAAAGGGACAGGGAGCTATTTAGATGTGATGGTCAGGGATGGGCTCCCTCGGGAGGTTACATTTGAGCAATGAGGATGAGTGTGAATGTGTAGAACTACTGATACTACCAAGAGTTTGGCTAGAGGATTGGATAAGGAAAGGAATCCACCCTTTTCAACCACCTACTGTGTGTCAGGGACTGTGCTGTGTTAATAAATTTCCACTTATTTAATCTTCACAAGCAGACACTATACTGACTTTCGTCCCCAGTACCAAGAACAGTGCATGGCAGGTGTACTCTAATAAAAATAGAATGAATGCAAACATGGATAAATGAGTTAGAATTTATCAATTCTGTTTTTTAAATAAGGAAAGGGAGGCTCCGAGAATTTAAGTTTCCCGAGGCCACACAGCTATAAGTGGCAGAGCTAGAGTAGTCTTGTCTTTAAAATGTTGTTTGATTTTTTAAATTTTATTTTATACAATTAGAATTCATTTACAAATATTTGAGATTATTTATACTTATGAAAATAAAGTGAGACCAACAAGCCTATAATTTTCTTGGCTCAAACTATTCTTTTCAGATTGACATCAAGGTCATATCAAGCTCATGAAATATACTGATTTGCTTTTCCTATATTGCTACACTCTAGAAGTTGTTGTACAAAATAGGGATTGTCTGTTAGTTGAATATTTGGTACATCTTACCTATAGAACCCTTCCAAACAGTTGCTTATTAAAGGAACAAGGGTAGTTTTAACTATTACTATTGTTAGTGCATGAGTGTATGGCCCCTCTGGGTCAATTCTGTGCTTTGAGTTGGGGACATGCAAATGAAAAATCAAGTTCCTTTCTGCATCCAATTTTGAAACAGTGATCTATTTATTCAACAAATATTTACTAAGCATCTCTTACAAGTCAGGCATTCTTCTAGGCACCATGAGTACAGCAATAAAACAGAAAAAAAGAATCCCTGCCCTCATGGAATTTATATTCTAATGAAGGGAGACAGATAGTAAACAGAAAAGTAAATATTACAAGGTGATAATACTCCACAGAAATAAGTCAGAGGAGGGAGATAAGAAATGCAGGCCCTCTCTAAAATGTTTACATGTTAGGCAAAGACTTGAAGGAGGTAAATATTGCAGAGAAGGAGGAAAAAACATATGCAAAGCTTAGACTGGGAAAGGCACATGCAAAGCCTAGAGATGTGTGTCACATATTAAGAAGAGCAAGGAGGTCAGCATGGCTGGAAAGAGTCCAACAACAGAGACAGAGAATCAGATAGGATCAGAAAGGCAATGGGGTCCAGCTTGTGTACAGCCTTTGGAAGAACTTGAAAGAAATTTGACTTTTACTCTGACCGAGATGGAAAGTAATAGGAGGTTATTAAGCAGAGACATGATGGTACCTGATATGTTTTAATAGGATTACTCTGGCTTCCATGTTGAATAGAGAAAGAGAATAACAGCCAAGGGACCAGTGAAGAGGCCACTGCAGCCAACAAGGTAATGACCATGATGGCTTGGACCATGACAACTAAAGTGGAAATAGACAGAAGTGGTCAGATTCCAGATATATTTGAAGATTAAGCAGTAGGGTTTGCTGATACATGTAAAATAGGTTACATACTGGTGACAAAAAGACACCAATGTTTTTAGCTCAAGCAATCAAAAAATCAAATTGTCATTCATTTAGGTAGAAACTCACTTCAATTAATTGACTAAGAGTTCCATTTTGCACATGTTAAGTTTAAGTTTGATAGACAAGTGGAGATGTTGAGTATGAAAATGGATATGGGAGTTTGAAGTTTAGGAAAGAGGCCTAGGCTAGAGATATCAATTTAGGCTTCCTCATCTTCAGATGGTATTTAAAGCCATGATATTAAATAATATAGCCAAGGGAATGATAGAGAAGATGGAGGGTCCAAGGACTGAATCTTGGAGCACTCCTCATTTAGAAGCAGGACATATGAAAAGGAATCAGCAGAGAAGACTGAAAAAGAGTGGCCAGTGAGAAAGGGGAAAATCAATGCACTGTGATCCACTGGAAGTAAATGAACAAAGCATATCAAAGCAGAGGAAGTGATCAACTGTGTCACATGCTGCTGATAGATCAAGAAGGTCTATGGATCTGGACTGGGAGACTGGAAGACTGAAAATTGACCACTGGATTTAGCAATGAAGAGATCATCTGGACAGGACCAGGAGAAGTTTTATTATAATTATGGGAGCAAAAATCTGATTAAAGTAACTTCAAAACATAATGGATGCATTATCCTGCTATGGCTGCTATAATGAAATAACCCACACCGGGTGGCTTTAAAACTAGAAGTTTATTTTCTCAGTTTTAGAGGCTAGAAGTCCAAGATCAAGGTGCCTGCAGGTTTGCTTTCTCCGGTGGCCTCTCTCCCTGGCTTGTAAATGGCCACTTTCTTGCTGTGTCTTCATATTTCCTTTGCATGTATACACTACTGGTGTCTCTCCCTCTTCTTATAAGGACACCAGTCTTATCAGATTAAGGGCCCATTTTATAACCTCATTTAACCTTAATTATAACTTTAAATGCCCCATCTCCAAATATAGTCACATTGGAGGTTAGGGTTTCAACATATGAATGGAATGGTGGGGAGAGGAAGGAGACACAATTCATTCCATTACAATGGAAGAGAAGGAACTTCCTCTTATGGTGGTGTGAAGAGATGCATAATTCCTCTCAACAAGAAAACAAGTATAAAATTGGACAAGATAGTCAAAAGCAAGCATTTTGGGGCACTGTAAATTGGCCAAGGGCAGACAACAAATTGAGAACTGTCTGTTTTTGAAAAACTGCAAGAGTTTCAGGTAAGAACAGCAGGAGTCTGTCTTCTTACCTGGAACTGCACCTATCTTCCACCTACCAAGTCAGAGAGTAAAAAGAGTGGTTTTAATCAGTGTGGAGTTGGCCTTGAAAATCAACAGCTGTGCTAGCAAAAGGAAGACATCATCTAGGGTAGAGCAAAGACAAAAGCCCTGTGTTCTTGCCAGGTAAACATGGTAAAATTGGTTGGGAATGAAGAGAGAACACCTTTAACTTTGCTAACGCAGAGCTGTGATCTCAAGTGGGGTGAGATCTGGACCAGCCTGAAATCCTGGAATTGAAGAAGCTATAGAAAGGTTGAGATAGGCTTTACACACATTGTTGGCTGACTGGAAAAACTACACATATGTTCAAGAGAAACCAAAAGAGCATAGAAGAAAGTAAAAGACAAGGCAAACTTGAGAACTGCCTGCAATTTTGAATGCATTCCCCAACCCACACACATATCAATCAGCATATACTGGGGGCCTGGGTTTCAGGGTGTTTGAGCACAATCTGTACCCAAATCATTGACCACTTAGTTATGTAGACACAGGGGTCCCCATGGGAAGCAGGGCTAATAAATAAAAACAAGAAGAGAAAATTGAGGAGAGACATCAGTGGATGCCCATTGCAGAAGAGATGGATTCCACAGCTTAGGTCCAAGGAAGCTACTTTTAAAAATAAAAAGAAATCCGATAAAGAGGTAAGACTCAAATAACTAAGAAATGAAAGAGGTGACATTATAACAGACTTTATGAAATAAAAAGAATTAGAAAAATTATGAATAATTGTACACCAACATATTTGGCAACCTAGTGAAATGAATAAATTCCTGAAAACATACAACCTACCAAGACTGAATCAAGAAGAAAGAAAAAATCTGAACAGACATATCACTAGACCACTATCTAACTAGTAGAATCAGTAATAAAAAATCTACCAACAAAGAAAAGCCCAGGACCAGGTGGCTTCACTGGCAAATCCTACAAACATTTAAAAAATTAACAATCCTCCTCAAACTCTTCCAAAAAATTGAAAGAGAAGGGACACTTCCAAACTCATTCTAGGAGGTTAGCATTACTCTGATCCACAAGCTAGACAAAGACACTGCAAGAAAAGAAAACTACAGACCAATATCCACTGATGAATATTGATGCAAAAATCCACAACAAAATACTAACAAACAGAATTCAACAGCATATTCAAAGCATTGTACAGCATTACCATGTGGGTTTTATTCATGGAATACAAGGATGGTTCAACATACAGGAATTAATCAATGTAATACACATAAGAGAATGAAGGAAAAAAACACATGATCATTTCAACTGATGCAGAAAAAAAGTATTTGACACAACCCAATACTCTTTCATGATAAAAATACTTAAAACAAGGATAGAAAGAAACTACCTCAACATAATAAAAGCCATATATGAATGACCCACAGCTAACATCATATGCAATGGTGAAAGACTGAAAGCTTTACCTCTAAGATTAGGAGCAAGACAAGGATGCCTACTTTTCCCACTTCTATTTAACGTAGTACTGGAAGTCCTAGCCAGATTAATTAGTCAAGAGAAATAAATTAAAAGTTTACACATTTGAAAGTAAGGAGTAAAATAATCTGGTTTCATAGATAACATAATCTTACATGTAAAATACTCTAAATAGTCCATACAATATCAGTTGGAGCTAATAAATTAATTCTTCAAATTTACAGGATATCAACACCCCCAAATTTGTTACATTTCTATACATCAATAATGAACAATCCAAATAGAAAATTAAATAAATAATTTCATTTGCAATAACACCAAAAAGAATAAAATACTTAGGAATAAACTTAGTTGATGAGGCAAAAGATTTGTACATTGAAAATTACAAAAGCTTGTGTATGGAAATTAAAGAAGAAAAGAAGACACAAATAAGTAGAAAGACATCCTGTGTTCATGGATTGGAAGACTTAATATCATTGAGATGTCAATACTATTCAAAGTAATCTACACATTTAATACAATCCGAAAAGATCTCATTGGCATTTTTTGAAGAATTGGAGAAAGCCATACTAAAATCCATGCAATCTCAAGAGACCCCAGATAGTTAAAACAATCTTGAAAAAGAAGAACAAAGCTGGAGATCTTATATTTCTTAACTTCAAAACTTATTGCAAAGCTACAATAATCATGACAGTGTGGTACTGACATAAAAAAAGACACAGATACCCAATGTGTACAGAAATACAGAACCCAGAAAAAACTTGTAGGTGTGGTCAAATGGTTTCTGATATTCAATGGGGAAAGGACAATCTCTTCAACAAATGGTGTTGGGAAAACCAGATATCAACATAGAAGACTGAAGATGGATTTTTGCCTAACACCATATACAAAAATTAACTCAAAATGGATCAAACACCTAAATCTAAGATCTGAAACTATAAAACTACTAGAAGATAACATAGAGAAAAACTTCATAACATTGGATTTGACAAGGATTTCCTGGATAGGACACCAAAAGCACAGGTAACAAAAGTAAAAATAGACAAATTGGACTAATCAAAATTAAAAACTTCTGTGCAGCAAAGAATACAATCAATAGAGTGAAATGACAACCTACAGAATAGAAGAAAATGTTTGCAAATCATAGAGTTGATAATGGGTTAATATCCAGAATGTATAAATACCTCCTACAGCTCAACAACAACAAAATCTGATTCAAAAATGGGCAAAGGACGTGAGCCATGGCCACTGGGCCTGCGCGTCCGGAGCCTGTGCTCTGCAACGGGAGAGGCCACAACAGTGAGAGGCCCGCATACCGCAAAAAATTTTTTTAAAATAAAAATAAAACACATTTCTTTAAAAAAAAAAAATGGGCAAAGGATTTAAATAGACATTTCTCCAAAGATGATATACAAATGGCCAACATGCATATGAAAAGATGCTCAACATTACTAATCATTAGGGAAATATAAATCAAAGCCACAATAAGATACCAGCTCACACCCATTAAGATGGCTACTATGAAAAATAAATAATAACAAGCATGGATGAGGATGTGGAGAAATTGGAACCCTTATGTACTGTTGGTGGGAATGAAAAATGCAGATGCTATGGAAAATAACATGTTGGTTTCTCAAAAAGTTAAAAGTGGAATTACTATGTGATGTAGCAATTCCATTTATCAGTATATACACAGAAAAATTGAGAGTAGGATCTTAAGAAATATTTTCACGTTTATGTTCATAGCAACAATTTACAACAGCCAAGAGGTGGAAGCAAACCTGGTCTCTATCAATGAATGAATGAATAAACAAGGTGTTTTATATACATACAATGCAATGTTATTCCATCTTAAGAAAGAAGAAGATTCTGTTCATGCTACAACATGGATTAAGCTTAAGGACATGATGATAAGTGAAATAAGCCAGTCACAAAAAGACAAATATAATATGATTTTACTTATATGAAGTATCTAAAGTAATCAAACTCGGAAATAAAAAGTAGAATGCCGGTTATCCCAGGGCTGAGGGAGAGAAACATGGGGAGTTATTTTGAATGGGTACAGACCTTCAGTTTTGCAAGAAGAAAAATTCTGGATATCTGTTGCACAACCATGTGAATATACTTAACACCACTGAACTGTACACTTAGAAATGGTTAAGATGGTAAAGTTCATGTTACGTGTTTTTTATCACAATTTTTTTTTAAAAAACTAAGTCCAAAGAAGAGGAAACACTTCCTCACAGCCACTTGTATAATGAATGGCAAAGACAAGTTTCAAATCCAGGTTTGTCTAACCCCTCAGCTAAGGGGTTTCTTCTACTGTACTACAGAGTTTTTGTTTTATAAAAAAAAAAAAAAAAGGAAAAGAAAAACTCTTAGAGTGTTGGAGTGGCTATATTAATAGCAGGCACAATAGACTTTAAGTTCAGGAATACTGCTAGAGACAAAAATATTTCACAATGATAAAAGGGTCTGTTCATCAGAAAGATGTAACAGTGATAAATGTGTATCTACCTAAAACAACAATACAAAAGCAAAAACTGACAGACTTAAAAAAGAAATAGACAATTGAATAATTTTACTTGGAAATTTCATGCTTTTCTCTCAGTGACTGATAGAACAACGAGATAAACTTGACCTAATGACACATCTAGAACACTCCACCCAACAACAAAAGAGTATAGTTCTTTCAGCTTCACAGGGAAGATTCTTCTCCAGAATAGATTATATGCTGGGCCATAAAACAGACTTCGATAAAATTTAAAATTTGAAATCATACAAAGTATAGTTTCTGGCCGTATGAAATTAAACTAGAAATCAGCAACAGAAAGAATCTAGGAAATTCTGGAATATTTGCAAATTAAACAACACATTTCCAAACAACCCACGAGGCTAAGAAGTTACAAGGAAAATAGATAAAATAAAACACAAAATAAAAATATGTAGGAAAGAGTTACAGCTATGATTAGAGGGAAATTTATAGTTTTAAATACAGAAAGAAATACCAAAAATCAAAAATCTAAAGTCCTACCTCAAAAACCTAGAAAAGGAAGAACAAATCAAAAACAGCCTAAATAGAAGGTCAATAGTAACTTTAAGAGCATAAACCAATAAACTAGAAAAACAGAAAAATAAAATGGAGGGAATCAATGAAATCAAACATTAGTTCTTTATAAAGATCAACAAAATTAATGTACCTTTGCCGAGAATGACTTTTAGAAAAAAAAAAAAAATAAAGAGCACACAATTACCAAAGTCAACAATAAAAAAAGGGAAATCACTACAACCCTACAGAAAATAAAAAGAATGTAATGGAACATTATAAACAAGTTTATGGCAACAAAATAGACTTAGATGAAATGGTCAAATACCTAGATAGACACAAATTACCAAAAGTAACTCAAGAAGGAATAGAAAATCTGAATAGACATATAACAAGTAAATAAATTGAATTAGTAATCTAAAATCTTGCTACATAGAAAAGCCCAGGCCCCGATAGCTTCATTGTTGAATTCCATCAAACATTTAAGGAAAAAAATACTATGCAAACTCTTTCTGAAAATAAACAAGAAGGGAAAACTTCTTAATCCATTTAATGATGCAGGTGTTACCTTGATACAATAGCAAGATAAAGCTATCACAAGAAAGGAAAATTACGGATCAATGTTTCTCATAAGCACAGATACAAAAAATAAATCTTAATAAAATATTACGAGATCTGGTGATAGATACGCCTGCTTTCTTGCCCTTTGATTGAGATGACTCTGGGTCATGTTTTACAGTTCCTCGGGGCCACCAGTGGGATTGCACCTCAGTTACAGACATGGTAACCAGCTCATAAATGCACCCTGCATGAGCTTCTTTCCCTTCCCTGTCTCACTTCCCCACTCCTGCACTGGGGCTCCCTGGGGTCACCTCCCAAAAACTATGTGGACTCAAATCCTTGTCTCTGGTTCCACTTCCAAGACACTCTTCCTTGTCAACTCCTTTCTTTCTGCAATGGCACAAGCTAAGAACAGTGCAGGAAAGTCTCCCCCCAATTTTTAATGTAGTTGTTTGGCTTGAAGCCAGAAAGACAGATGACACCTCAGATTATAACTGATTTTTCCAGGAACAGCTTGAAAAAAAATTAATTTGGGCAGAGAGAGGAAAATTCAGCAACAGAAGGAACTGGGTCACCCTTGGCATTTGGGTTTTCATATCTCAATAGGCAGAGATGATGTGGTAATTGCGGAACTCCAATACAATCATCGTCTTCATTATAATAACGGTGCTGACTTCACACAGCAGGCACAGTGAGATTAGGAGACTTTCCCCCATTACCTTGGCACTTACCTAAGTGAGACAATATTCACTTTACAAGGCAATCTACACCCCTTATCCCCACCCCAAGGCCTGGCTGCCCGATTCTGCACACGATCATCCTATATGCAGGGAGAAATGCAGGATTAGAATTAGGATCCAAGAATGTGAATCCAATCTATAACCTCTCTTTTAAACAAACTCATATGTCCATGTGAATGAAATCTGCCAAGGTATGGAAACAAAAGTCCCGCCTGGGATTTTCCTGGACCTCCTTTCACCAGATTCACTTTTTGTCATTCACTTCTTCAACAAATATTTATTTTGCATCTACTGTGTCCCATCTCTGTGACAGAATATGGTGGATAAGTCTTGAAGTGACCACCCCTGCTGAGTTACACCCTTGTATAATGCCCTCCCCTCAAGTACAGAAGAACCTATGACTTGCTTCCAAGCAAAAGGACATGGCAAAGGCAACAGGGTGTCACTCCGTAATTATATAAGACCTCACCTTAACAAACAGGAGTGGGAGAGACTCTCTCTTAATGACTTGAAGAAGTAGGCTGCCATATTGTGAAAGTGATCCAAGTGGCAGCCACCAAAGTGCAGCCTCAAGGAACTGTGGTGGCCTCTAGAAGCTGGCCAATGAGAAAACAGGGACCTCAGTCCTTAGCCATAAGGACATTGATTCTGCCAACAACCTGAGGGAGTATGGAAGTGGACTTTTTCCCAGTTAAGCCTCCAGATAAGAATACATTCCAGCCAACCTCATGATTACAGCCTTGCAAGATCCTGAGCAGAGGCCCCAGCTAAGCCATACTTGGATTTCTGATGAATCTAAGATAATAAACGTGTGTTGTTCAAAGCTGTTAAGTTTGTGGTAACCTGTTATGCAACATATAAAACTAATACACAGAGCTAGGGATACTTTTTTGTCCTCTCACACCCTTTGTATTTAAACCTAGTTTCCCCATATTTAACCTCAGTCATCTTCGTTGACACTCTTCATTGGATGCATCACTCAGTCTCCAGTTCTGCAAGATTTGAGTATGTGACAGACAACTGGCAAAGCGAATACTACTCATGGCCTGGAATGACCAAGCCAACTTGCAGCTGAACTGCACTAAGGGAAAGGGCACTTGCAACTTCTCAGGGGTCAAAATTGTTAATGCTCTCCAGTATCTGAATTCTCACCTTCTTCCTGAGTGCAGTGCCAGATCTCATTTCCCAACCCCCTTGCTAGTCATGACACTGGTTCTCACCAGAAGAATATCAACTTCCCAAAGTGCTTTAGTCACCTCTAGGACAAGAGAGTTAAGAATGAGTGTGCCTTCTCTGTTCTTTATTGCTCTTCTCTCAGTTACCAACTGAAAAAATTCCAGTGGAAAATCCTGAGGCCCTAAGAAATGGCAGAAACATGATAGAAGGCACCTGGATCCCTGAAGGACTGCATGGAGCTAAGCCCCAACCCCCTCCCTGACCATTATTGGACAAGGTCTATTACTTAGGGCTTAAACAGAGAAAGAGGACTCGTGTCCGCAGACAACCCTATTGTCAGGAACCAGCAATTCTATGGGTAATACGAAGAGTGGACTAGGACACTTACAGGGTCTCTATCTTATACTTGCAGTTTGTGGCCATAATCATAATGCACATAAGGCTTTACCAAGAGAGTAGTTACTAATTAAATATTATTCAAAATGTCTCACTCTTGTGCAGCCTTCTATATGTGAAGTATAGTGTACCGAAAAACAAATCTCACGTCAAATGATTTTTACCTGTCTGCTTTAATTTCAGTAAGACCCCTTAAGAGAATTGCAGATATTGATTGCCTGTCGAAAACAGCAGGCAGGGAGATGCATATTAAGATATGTACTGCAAGAAACTGGCTTACATGACTGTGGGGACTACCTATGCAAGTCCTAAATCCTTAGAGCAGGGTGTCAGGAAAGGCAGGATGGAACTTTCCAGCACAAGCTGAAGCATCAATACACAGGTAGAATTTCTTCTTCTACATGGAAGTCTTAGAAGTTCTTAAGGCTTTTCGACTGATCAAATCAGGCTCACCCAGAATATCTAGGATAATCTCCCTTACTTCAAGTCATTTTAGATGTTGTTAATTACATCTACAAAATACTTTCATAGCAATACCTGGATTAATGTTTGATTGAATAACTAGACACAGTAGCTTTGTCAGGCTGACACATAAAACTGACTGTCACAACAGTGATAATAATTAGTGAACAGAAATGTGATAAGTCACTGATGTTTGGGGTGTGTCTGTTACAACAGTTAGAGTCTGCCTTGACTAATATGAGTAAGTGGTCATTCTTCAAATCCTCAGTTTTTGCTTCTGAAGAATGGGGATAAGAATATCTAATTCCTGGAGCTGTCTATACCCCTAATTAGTAGAGATTAGGGCCCCTCAAAGACCTCTGGGACCCCTCATCAGGACACAGGTGGGTCTTCTTCTAATCAGTCTTTGATTTCACAACAAATTACTCTGAATCTCTAGTGTGTCAGCATCCCCGTGGCTACGACCCTGCCCCAGATCAAGCCACTTTATCCCTCACCTGGACCATGATACTAGTCAAAACTTGCTCCCCACTTCCTGTTTATCATTTGTACTGCTACAGAATGCGATTTTTATGCCCAAATTTGACCATGCTGTATCTCTTGTTAGTTATTTCCATCATTCTTTTTTGCTTGTATGTAAAACCCAAAACCTTTATCTCAAAAGACACTTGAGACTTTACAGCTTACATGTTTAGCTTCATCTTTTATCACCTGCCTCCCCAGCTCTGGGGTATCATGTCTTACATTAATTCTATCCACACACAAATCTACTCCCTTTTCCTGGTAACACTGTATTGTATTTATATGCTTTTATTAAAAGTGATGTTAGTCATTTATGTTCCTAATAACAAATAATATGCATTATTTCTTATAATTTTCACAATACCACTTTGAGGTTGAAATATTATAACCAGCAGCTAGAAATTATTAGATCTGGCATTCAAACCCAAACCAGTCTAACTCTAAAGCCTAAATTCTTAACCACCATACTAAACTACTCTCAAGCATTCATACCTATTGTTGTCTGCTTGGAATTCCCAGTCTCACCTCCCTAGCTCTTACCTCTTCCATCTGAGTAAGAGCTCCTTCTCATCCTTTGAGGATCAGTTCAAACATCACAGTGTCAACAGAGCTTTTCCTGTTCACTACCAGGTGTCTGTATTTCACTCCCTTGCAAACAGCTGTATTTCCCATTCTAAGAGCACATATCACACTAGTGTGGCTTCTCTTTTCCTGACTGGACCTTGACTAATATAAATTCCATCATCATAACAATGCAGAAAGCAGCTAGAGCCCTGATATGGGCCCATGGAAAGCTGATGAACAGAACTGCCAACTAGGCTGTAGATACTGCAAAACCCACCAAGATCTCTGATGTTTGTCAACCAGGTCCTCCTTCTTATCCAAAAATAATAAGTCAAATGAATTTTTTAAATTACGTTGTCCTACACATAAACCAAAGAGACACAAAAATAAATATTGCAAGGCAATAGCAGTGAAGATCATCTCTGAGAGCGTCCTGTTATGTGGTTATAGAAGTTAGGGGGTTTAACAGTGCCCAAGTCCTCCCGGGGGAAAAAAATGTTGAGAAAGGCTAGTCAAATAGACGACTCTACCACCTCCTTTAAGAGAGATCTCAGTCCTGCTTCCCAAATTCCAAAAGCATATTTCTCAACAGAGACACTGGAGGGAGGGAGACCAAGTAGAAGGCTACAACTCCAGTCCTGAAGAGAGAGAGAAATGTCTTTTCATAGAGCAATGAGAGTATTAGATTGTATTACTGTTTGCCCAATATTCTGATTTCCTTCCCATTCTTGCAGGGGAATTACACATCTCCATCCATACATATATCTCCATCCTGTTGAACATAGGGATGTCCATTTAACTTGCTTCTGATAATGAAATATGGGCAGAAGTGGTGTTTGTCACTTCAAGCAGAAGTTTTAAGAGCTTAGCATGATTACTCATGTCTCTTTTCCCCTCTGCCACAAAACTGGAACTGTCCCTTATAGAGGCTGCTCCATCACCTGGATATCAGAGAGAAGATGTGGCTGACTCAGGATAAAATTGTTGCAAGAGCAGGTAATAAAACTTTCTCATGGAAAGTCACTGAGATTTTTAGGTCATCTGTTATACAGCAGAATACTAAGGCTGTTCTGCTAATAAAGAAATTGGTTCCAAGGCTGGTATTTCTTCAACAGAGTCTAAAATATGCAGCTTTTGAAACTGGAAGGATGACAGTGTAATGCATTGGTGAAACATTTGGTTAAGCTTTCACCTGCCATAATTTAGAAAACATGTAATCCTCTTATGAGCTTGTGACTTTAGTCTAAAACAGAATTTTACAGTGTGCTTTGATTTCCCTTTATAGCAAGTGACAAAATAATACAAGAAAGAGATAGATCAGAAAGAATTGGCCAATTTTTGTCAAGACCAAAACCTGATGGGGAATCCAGAAACTCAAGACCTTGTATATTTTGAAGAGCCATTCATTCTTAAGCCCAAACAGGAAAAGATAAAACTGAGGTCTTTGAGTGGCTAAGGCTGATTAAAACTTAGCCTTCTAGAAAGGGCCAACTCAAGAATGTAGCCATCAGACATCACGTTAAGCCCTCTGAATTAAGTAGGCATCTGTGTCTTTTTATTAAGTTGGCATGTGTGTATGCACATTTTACTCCCCTTGGGTGTGAGCAGAAACTATGAATATGATGGGCTATCACTCCCATGATTTTCTTAAACCATATGGTAAAAGAGATTTTACAAATGTGATTAAGGTTCCTAATCAGAAGACTTTGACTTCATCAAAAAGGAAACTTTCCTGAGTGAGCCTGATAACCAGGTTTGAGAGATTTGAAGAAAAAGAGAAATTCTATTTCTGGCTTTGAAGAAGTAAGCTTCCATGTAAGGATCTGAGTACAGACTTTAGGGGTTGAAAGTAATCCCTGGATAACAACCAGCAAGAAAACGGGAACCTCACTCCTACAACCACATGGAACTAGATTCTTCCAAAAATGACGTGAGCTTGGAAGAGGACTCCAAGCTCCAGAAAGGTACACAGCCCTGCTGAAACCTTGATTTCAGCCTTGTGGGACTCTAGGCAGAAAATCCAGTCACACCATGCCTAGACTTCTGAGCTATAGAATTATGAGATAATTACGTGTTTTGTTTTAAGCCAATGAGATTCTGGTAATTTGTTAGGCAGCAATAGAAAACTAATACAGCACCCAATAAATCTTTTCAAAGATTTATTAGGACCAAATAGCTCAGGGGAAAGATCCTAAGGGTGTGGCTCTTGCTGAGAAAACTAATAAACTCAAGATACCCACAACTAAATATTAAGAGAAAGTCACGTCTCAAAAAGAATTCTGGGAGCTACTGACACATGTTGAGTGAAAGATACCAGCTAAGTTTTTGAGAGAGTTTTAAGCCAAAAGAACCATCATTCTCAGAAAAAAAGGATTGTGACACTGCAAGACTTAAAATGACCTGTGGGTCCTCAAACGTTTATAGGAGAAAGCAGGTGAGAAAGCTATTCAGCCTCCAATTAGGATATATTCGTCAAAGTCCTCTTCAGTTGCATCTAAAAAAAGATAATGGGGGCTTCCCTGGTGGCGCAGTGGTTGAGAGTCCGCCTGCCGATGCAGGGGACGTGGGTTCGTGCCCCGGTCCGGGAATGGCTGGGCCCGTGGGCCATGGCCTCTAAGCCTGCGCGTCGGGAGCCCATGCTCCACAGCGGGAGGGGCCGCAGCAGTGACAGGCCCACGTACCGCAAAAAAAAAAAAAAAAAGGTAATGGAAAAAGAAAAAGACCCCAGGGGGATGAGACAGGCAAACACTGTCTCATCTTCAGCTAGAACTCTCATAACGCCTGGCATACAGAATTACAGAATTGCTATGGACCAGTGACCGCTGTGTGCCTCCCATTCTTTCCACTTCCAAATAAGAGTATTCAGTGATATTATCCTATCCCTGTTCCAGCACAGAATTCTGGGTAGGAATAAACAAATCACTTGTATTTTTGGTTCACTGATATATGATGTTGTTGGTGTCCCATCCCTGTCCCCTCACCCTTAACTCTTTATTTTTATTTAATTATTTATTTATTTTTTGCGGTACGCGGGTCTCTCACTGTTGTGGCCTCTCCCGTTACGGAGCACAGGCTCCGGACGCGTAGGCTCAGCGGCCATAGCTCATGGGCCCAGCCGCTCCGTGGCATGTGGGATCCTCCTGGACCGGGACACAAACCCGTGTCCCCTGCATCAGCAGGTGGACTCTCAACCACTGCACCACCAGGGAAGCCCCCTTAACTCTTTAGTACACACCTACTGAATTTAAACTATTTATATAGTCTGAAATTTTTGCCTGAGGGCTTTCTCTGCCCAAGTGGCAATCCAGAAGTGCTGAGGAATCAACCCCCACCCAAGGAGCAGCCCTCAAACAATAACTAATGAGAGTCAATGTATAAGTACCCAAGGTTCCTTGTCCTTCAAGTGGCATAATCCGGAGGTGTGTGCCTTCACTGACTCTTACAATTTCTCCAATGAGATTTAGTTCTAGCTGCCCATGCCTTTTACCATCTACCTTCTGTTCTTTATCTCATTTCCCCTATCTTCTATTAGCTTTTCCTTTGCTTCCTGGAAAAATCATTTGTACTTGAATCCCTGTCTCAGGGTCCCATTCTAAGGAAACCCAACTATGACAATTGCTCTCTAGATCCAGAGGTTACATATCTGGTAGAGACCATGTAGAAATTACTGCACATCCTGCAGAGATCCTGAACTTTGAGTTTGAAGCAGTGACTACGTCAGGGTTGGGGGCACTCTTGAATTGTCTCCCTTAGGGAAGAGATGAGTGTTTCTGCTTGAGGTAGAGTAAAGGAACTGAATACCCAGTGACTAGAAGAGTGAACTTTCTCGCTCTGTGTTTCCCTTTCCTGTGGGAAGATAATACATCCCTATTCTACTGAACTTAGAAGTAAACCATGTGACATTTTTGGCTCATAAATGGTGGGAAGAAAGTAATGAGTCATTTCCTGGGGAAAGTTTTTAGAGTCAGCACATGGTTGGCTATATCTCTTTTCTTTCTGCTATACAACTGGCAATGTTCCAGACAGAGGTTTTTCTGTCAGCTGGATCTCAGAGTAAAAACTTAAGAGTAAAACCTGGCTGACTCAGGATAGATAGTAATAAACCTTTGTTCCTATAAGACACTGAGATTTCAGGATTGCTTGTTACTGTGATATAATCTAGATTGTCTTGATGGATACGGCGTTCCCAAACAAGGATTTTAGAAAAACAAACAAGACACAAATATCTAATGAAACAGCATACTGAATCTATGCAACAATTCACATTCTCTGAAAATGAGGAGATTTCAAAGAAGAGACTTCAGCTCCTGTGGTTTGGAAAGAAAGACAATCAGTACTCCATGGCTATTTAGAGGAGCAGCAATCATAGGAATAAGAGGACAAAGCAAAATTATGCAAAGGCCATCACTCAAGGAATTCAGGAGAATTTTTTTTCTCCCCACAGATGGAGGTGTAAATAGCCAGAATATATTATCACGGGCAATCAGAAAACTGTTGTCAGTAATTTTAAATGGAACTTTGGCAAGTGAAGTGTTGAAAGAAGAAAAATCATTATGAAAAGCTCCCAGTAATCGCTTGTATGTTTTCTAGGATCCCAGTATCAGGCACCTGTATGGGTCACTGGCTCTAATCTAAGCAAAAAAAAAAAAAAAAAACTGTTGTAGGGGATATTGAATACCTCTTGCATCCCAAAGATGGCTGAAGAGCTGGGTACAGTTACTATGTAGCCAAGGACAATTTCTCCAAGTCACTGTACATAGTTGACCCAGTAAATACACCAACTCAGAGCCACCACTACTCGGGACAGACTGCAGCTTACACTGGCAATATTATGTGTCATGATGGTAGAACTGGAGCTTGGATGAGGCTGGCACCATCGCTACAACCCATCACCACAAATGATTCGGCATGATCTTGCCTTTTTTTGTCTCTAACTTGTCATTCAAAGTCTAGGGTGTGGTCCACTTGAAAGAGAAATCCAGTACCGTGTAGAGCTTAGAAAAAGAAGATATGGCACTTTCATTTTTTTTATAATGAAAGATGGATTCTGCCCCAAAATGAGGGAGTCTTCAAACAGAGGAAGGGGGTTTAGAAGTTAGGTGAAAAAGAATAAAAAACATCTACTGTATGACCACAGTCTTCAGCAAGGAGAGGTACTGAGATGAAAGTATGTGAAAAAGACATGAACTTGGGTTAAGTCCCTGCTCCTCCTACCCTAGCTGTGTGAAACTTCTCTCTGGGCCTCAGCTTTTCATCCATAAAATAGGTGATTGCTATCTGTATGATTCCTATCCCTATCTATCTATCTATCTATTGATCTATAACAGGCCCATCCTGTGGGCATTACTGTATCATGTCTTCAAAAGCCACAAAAAGTTACCATGGGCAGGTGGTAAGCCACAAACATGTTTGGATTGGACCGCCATGCTTCTTAAATGTTTGAATTAGTTATCAACACTTCAAATATTTATAAAATAACAAACGTAGTAAGGTAGATAGCTAGGGGGAAGCAGCCGCAAGGCACAGGGATATTAGCTCGGGGCTTTGGGACAGCCTGGAGGGGTGGGATGGGGAGAGTGGGAGGGAGGGAGACGCAAGAGGGAAGACATATGGGAACATATGTATATGTATAGCTGATTCACTTTGTTATAAAGCAGAAACTAACACACCATTGTAAAGCAATTATACCCCAATAAAGATGTTTAAAAAATATATATTTATAAAAGACCTGGATTTATTTTTTCTAAATTGAAATCAGATATTCTGATTGCTATTTTTTCTTATGCATATAAATGGTATCAACTTTCGCCATATACTCCTCATCCAGCTTCCCTAAAACCATTTCCTTACTTTTCCTATCTAGCAATGTAACTTTCAAATCTATGACACAAAAGGAAGCATCAGGGGGGCTCGAGTTTGATTCCCACTTCTGCCACTTTCCAGCTATGTGAACTTGGGACAATAATTTTTTAAGTTTCACCCCATCTTTCAGAATGACCGTGACTACCCTTTGTAACTGAGCACAATACCAAGGAAAGGACACCACAAGCCCTTTGTTTTCAAGCCCTCTGTTGTCCCCCTGAGACTCACGTCCTGCCACTACTTTCCTTCTTACAATTTAAGTTTTAGCAACAGTGAATTATGTTCTCTCTTACATGGACATACATTTGCATATGCTGTCACTGCCTTCTGGCTTGTCTCTTCCCTTCTTTCCTCAACCTGGTTCAAGTGGCACCTCCTCCATGAAGCTCTCCATGATCTCCCTAAGCTGGGTTGGTTGCTTTCAGTATTATCAGGACTCTGATTCCTTATGCCTTACTACCATTTATCTCACACTTCTATAAGTTATCTTACTATGTCCCCACTAGCCTGAGCACCTTCGAAGGTGAGGTCTTCATGGGGAAAATGTCACAGAAGAATACATACAGAACAAATAATATTAAATTTTTAAACATGCAAGAATATTATATATATTTTAGAAATATGTGCATATGTGGTAGGAGTAAAAAGATATGCATGAGAAAAATAAATGCAAAATTTGTATAATAAATGTTTCCTGGAGAAGCTAAATGGGACATGAAATGGAAGGAGGGTATGTCTTGTCTATCCAAAAGTCTACATCTTTACTGTAATATTTTGTTTCTTAAAGCTGGATGGTTGGGCTTCCCTGGTGGTGCAGTGGTTGAGAGTCCGCCTGCCAATGCAGGGGACACGGGTTCATGCCCCAGTCCGGGAAGATCCCACATGCTTAACCAAAAAAAAAAAAAAAAAAAAAAAGCTGAATGGTATATTATTATTTATACCTTTGTATGCATGTTAAATATCTTTAAATGAATTCTAAAAGGAAAATAAAGAGCATGGGATTTGGAGTTGGAAAGTTCCCACCTCTGCAACTGTCTGGGAGATCCTAGACACGTTACTTTTTAAGCCTCAGATTCCCCATGCACAAAATGGGGATAAAGAATTATTTCAAGGGTTTTGTAGAAATTATAAGAAATTACATCTATGAGTATACAGCACAGGGTCTGGCACAGATCAAGTGCTCAGGAAATGTGTGTTGAATAAATGAACAAATATTAAGAACTATATAAGATATTTGTAAATGCTTCCAGAGGAGCTTACTTACTTAGCACCTTGACATCTTTAAAGTAAAACATCCTATCTGTCTCATTTGTAAATACTTGGGTGTGGAGAGTGGAACAAATGTTAAGACCCTGAAATGTTTTCTTCCCCTTCAGAGATCATCTTGAATGTTTAAATATCCATCATGAAGGTAAAACATGAGCCCTTCAGCAGAAGGATCACAGTGCAAAGAAGAGGGACTTCAAACAGGACGTCCTGCCTCCCTGGAGTCAACTCCTGCTGCCAATCACTTTCTTTCCGCCCTTGATCCAAACTTTGGAAACTCACAGAGCTGCAGGCAGTCAGCATTTTTGGGGGTCTCTCCTGCTGCGGAGCACAGGCTCTGAACTCGCAGGCTCCGGACGTGCAGGCTCAGCGGCCATGGCTCATGGGCCCAGCCGCTCCGCGGCATGTGGGATCCTCCTGGACCGGGGCATGAACCCGTGTCCCCTGAATCAGCAGACGGACTCTCAACCACTGCGCCACCAGGGAAGCCCCACCTTTCTTATATACAGTCCCCACTGCAGCATCTTCCATCCCACCCTCACTAAACTGTCAAATCTCAAGACCAAGGACAGCTCCCTGGCACGATGAACCTGTGTTACCAAAACAGATCTCGGCAGGCTCCCAAAGCTCCCGAGGAATGTTTGGTCATGAAAGCAAGCTGAGGCAGCCAGAACCAACCCCTGCAGTTCTCTGCTAACTTCGGGAACAGGGTCTTCTTAGTGAAACTGCTAGAAGCTAGTGGCCATTTCTTGACAGTTCTTGGGAAAATCATGGAAACTTGAATTTCAATCATATTGAACAGTTCATTTAAAATAGTTTTCAACCAGATTGTGTGCTAAACGATGTTCTACTGGGGAAGAAAGGTTTTAAAAGTAAACATCTAAATGTATAAATACATATTTTTCAAGATAAATCAAAGAAACAACCCTGAGCTAGGGGTTGACAGAGGAGCAATTTAAAATTGGCTGACCAAAGGCAATCTGAGAAACTAATATTGAATCTGGACTAAAAGGAACTGGCCATACAGAGAACAGAGAGACACACCCACTGAAGATAAACAGTGTGTGCCAAGGTCTGGGAAAGGGAACGAAATGGTCTCGGGAGGCAAAATATTTCCATAAGATGGAACAGAAAGGGCAACAGCTCTGAAGGCAGAATGAGGCTGCTCTGTTTGTGGAATAGAAAGAAAGCAATGTGGCCTCAGGGCTTTCAGCAAGATGAAGAAGTTATGCGATTAGGTCAACGAGGGTACCTGGGACCACAACAACCAAGGCTACCAAGGCCATGGTTAAGAGTTTGGGTTTTATTCGACAAGTGATGAGAAGTAGTTGGAATGACTTAGGCAGGGAAGTGATATAATCAGATGTATGCTTTTCAAGACTGTTGCTTGGAGAATGAACTGAAATGAGGCAAGCAGTAGGAACAAAGAGGTGTGTGAGCTGTCCAAGTGAGAGATGAAGCCAGCCTACATGAGGAAGGTGGTTGAGATGGAGAAAAGTGTGTGGATTCAGGAAACGTTTTGGAAGTTGAATAGATGTGAGAGTAAGAAAAAAGGAAGATTCCATTTGAAGATTTTCATCTGAGCAATTGAGTGGAGATGCCTTTAAATTGACGAGGGGAGAACAGACCAATGAGAGACCAGGAGTTCAATCTTGAGCATGCTAAGTTTGAGAACTGAGAAGCAACCAAGTGAAGGTCTTCAGTAGCTGGTTATATAAACGTGGAGCTCAGTTTGAGTTGGACATTCATTCAGCATCTTTCACATATAGATTGTACTTAGAGCGGGGGTTCTTATACGGGACAGGGGGATTTTGTCACCAGATGACCTTTGCCATTTCTGGAGACATTTTTGTCTGTCGCACCTGGGGGGAGGAAGAATGTTACTAGATCTATTGGGTAGATGCCAGGAATGCTGTTAAACCCTCTGCCAAGCACAGGATAGGCCCCACAAAAGAGAATTATCCCACCCCAAATGACAATAGCGACAAGGTTGGGAAACGCTGGCTTAGCATCTGGATAGAGATTGTACCACCCAAGGAAGAGTATTAATAGACAGGAGAAGACATCTCAGGACTACTCAAGATTCCTCTGTAGTCTACCCCTGTCCTTTCATTCTTACTACGTGTGATCTAAGCCTCTGAAAATAATAACATCAACAACACCTGGGCTTGTGAAAAGGGAAATGAGATGATGTTTATTAGATGTCAGCACGTTATCTAAAATCAGGAGGTGCTCAGAAGATGACTACTGCTCCTCTATGTGGCCTAGCTTTACTTCTGTGTTTTTATGAGGTCTCTGTGCTCGTCCCATCCAAAACAACAACATTTTCTTATCCTAGACTCCCATCTATGAGCTCCCCAGCACCCTCTGCACACCTTTTCAGGGCACATTTCACATCAGAAGTCTCTATTTATGAGCCTGTCCACCCCTGCTTGCCAGGAAGGAGGAAGCAGATTTTACTCACATTTCCTGAACTCCTGTAATTTGGCCAGACTCCAAGTCAGACACATTCAGTCTCCTTTAACCCACACACCAACCCTGGGGAAGCACGAGCTAGTATCTCCAGTTTACAGTGGCCGTCAACAGGGCTCAATGTAGGTAATACACAAATTAACTTCAAACATCTTCCTTCTCCACTAAGCCAAATCAGGGTACAATATCTGCTGATATAGCCTTTTAAAAATTGTTTGATACCAGCCCTGGGAACCCAAGAAAAGGTGCCAACTCCCATCCCCATTTGACCTTGGTTTCCACATCTAGAGTTTCATGGGGCAAAGACAGGCCAACTCTGGTTCCCCCTCCTCAGCCCTCCTACCTGCCCAGCCTCAGGCATCCTCCTTAGAAATTCAGCCTCTGTGCCCACAAGCTGTTCATGCCTCAGCTCCTTCTGCTGAGACAGTTTCAGCCAATCCATTGCCTCTGATCCCAGCAGGCTTCAGCTATGTTGCTCATGGCTGAGCACATAATGGCTGAGCCCCTGATCCTGCAAAAACCTCTTCCCAGGTCCTGAGGGAGAGAGGGGAGCTTTTCACTGTGCTGGCTGCCTAGCAAGAAAGAGAGAGGGCTTGCGTTTATCAGTTGGGCCTCTGGTGAAATATCTAGAAGGAGCCATTGAAAGATGCCCAATTTGGAAAAGATCTGGTGGCAGCTTTTGGGAGAGGTAACAAGTGGCCTTTAGTCTCTAGCTTTTCTAAGTCTCGGTTTCCTCCTTAAATGCATGGAAATAAAAATAATCACTTCCTTGCAGGACACCTGTGGGACTTCAACAGCTAACATATATGTACATAGATGAATCACCAAGAGTTCATCTATGTACATAGATTCTATGATCCCATTTCATATTGCACCATATATGAATGCATGGTATAAATGAATGGCTTTTTACTTTCATATTTCATAATACTATCATATTAATAGTATCATGGTCCCATTAAAGGCCTATTAATCTCATATATTCATCATTAGTCTTTGTTACATTTTTCCAAAAAATTTTAAGTCCTGCTGTAGAGAGAAATTCTCATGTTATACATACATATTTACATGTTATTTCTTCAAAGTGTATCATGTGAATTCAGATTTACCTCAATGCCAGGAATAATGTTTAGGTAAGGAAAAAGAAAACTGTTATGATCTCAGGTAGAAAATAGTGAGATTGCTTTGAGTTTTAGATTGTTTTAAGCTTCTTCAAAACTGGAATTTATTCTGTTTTCCTAAAAATGATTAGAAAATCATGCCTTTGGTTTCCTTATTGATGACTGCGCTAGCCTTCTCTTAGCCTTTTGTATTCAACTTCCAGAATCACATTTAATTAGATCCAAACAGTGTTATAAGAATCTGATTGATATTTATCACCTTCATTGAAAAACTACCTTCTGCACACTTCAAAGCTATTAATGTGGATTGATTTGACCAATAACCACTGTTTGATCCTTACAATTAAATCTTGTAGCTAAAAAAAAAGAGCTAACATATAGAAAAAGCATACTTTATCGTGTCCAGCACGCGCACAGACACACACACACACGCACACAGAGCTTGGCAAAGAAGAGCCATTACAGTATATTCTATCTTACTTTATTAAGCAATACGTGTTCGTTGAAGAAAAATTAGATAACGCAGAGAAATACAAAAAGAAAAAGCCAACCACAGCCCACCATCCTAAGATAATCACCATGAACATTTTTGAGAGGAACTTTAAAACTTTTTTTTGTGTGTGTATGCATCTAGACTCACAAAAGTGCAATCAGATCATTAGCAGAGGCTGTTATCGTAAAAGCAGTTCTACAGCTCCCAGAGGACCCGCTAGTGTCCATGAACGTGTGTGGGAGCTTCACTTTGCCCTCTGCCCCGTGTGAGTTGGCATTAGACAAAAACAGGTCAGTATCCTCCAGACGAAGACAAGTTCCCTGCCAATGAAGTTACCTAAAGACCAAGGTTCATACCACATGAGCTGCAGTTAGAATGACTCTTGTATGCTTGTTTGGACTGAGTTTCTTTGAAAGTAGGTAATCTTGCAGCGCAGATACACGTGAGTTTGGTGACTGTGGAGGAGCTTTGGTCTTCCCTGAGAGTGAACTTCGGCATCAGGAATCACTAATAGTCCAAGAGATTCACATTTACGAACACTTACTATGGAGGAGGCACTTGCTTTCCCGCTTTACGTAGTATTTGCTCATTTAATCTTTGCAATTTTATGAGGTTTACAGATGGGGAAACTGCGGCATGGAGCATAAAGGGAGCCCTAAGGCTGGCTTCCTCTATGAACTCCCCATGGGACCTCGGGCAACTCATTTTAACCTCTCTGAGCCTCTGTTTGCTTGGCTGGAAAAGGAAGGTGATAAGCCAGTCTAGAAGTGCAACCTAGAGAGACACAATGTATAAATAGTTCTCAGCACAAAAAGGGAGCTCAAAACATGTTAGCGTATTTTCTTTTTCTTTTTCAAAAAGTCCTTGGCAAAATTTTAACTCTGCGCCCCACCCTAGCCTCCTGGACTAGAAATGTAGTTTAATCAATTTAATCAACTAGTTGTTACTTCTCATCCTGGCCACACATGTGTTTCTGTCTCTCGCAGCCTCATTAGCCGGTCCTTGGTGACCGGGCTGGGAACACGCCAAGAGCTGTCAAGTGTAACAGCCCATGGTTCCCACGGCCTTGGAGCGTATCATTTCCTGGTTAATTTTCACCTGTCCACGGAGGCTGTCAAGTGCTGGGGAAAGCAGAAAACTCACAGAACTCAATCAGAGATTCAAAGCAACTGAGAGCTCATCTAGGTCAACCAGCTCACTGTACAAATGGGGAAACTGAGGCCCAGAGAGGGACCTATTACTTTAACATTGGACATTTGAGGAATTTATTTTTTGAACAAGTATTTTCCCTTTATAGGCTCTCAGAACTTCTGGATGGGTAAAGGAAGGTGCTAAAATGATGAGGTCATGGAACAATAGAATGTCTATAGCCTTGTAGCTATTCACCTCTCTCAGCTCCAAGCTAGAGGGGACCCCAGAGTTTTCATGGTGGGGATGCTTGCTTCCTGCTATCCCTACACTATCATGGGATGGTGAGAGGGTAGTGGAGAAGGAGAGGTTTGATGGAAACCCTGTCTCCAGCCCATCCTCTATAAATGAAAGCCCCTCATCACTATGTACATTTTTCCATGGGATGAATGCTCTGAGTGTGTGAAGCTCTGATCATGTGGAGAGTCTGCTAGACAGAAAGTATAACTGTTCTGCACACAGAACCAACTTGTAACCGAAAGGAGAGACCATTTCTCATTTCTGCCATCCGTTACCTAGAGAATAAGAAGGATCTTCAGAATGAAACGGGGAAGGCTGTCCCCGTGATTACACTGCCTGGATTCTCCAGATTGATTTTCCTGGATGTTTGTCAATGTGCCTGGACTATCTCTGCAAGCTCAGTGGAAGCTGGGTCGAGGTCTGCACTGGGTGGAGACCACAGCATTAAAGGGGGCCAGTGGGGTCAGAGCCAGAGACAACCATGGTCAGATCCTTTGTGCTGCTGGTTCTTCCTGCTGAGTGTTCCTGCATCCAGAGGAAACCTTGTAGTGTTTGGGGTTTTCTTTTACTGAAAAAAGTTCTTCTCCTCCACTCTCCCAGGAACTGAAATTCTGTAACAATACATGGAATAACCCAATGCTGAAATAAAAGCCCTGAGGTAGAGGGGCTAATCAATACTGGGTCAGTCTTTCTGCCTTCTGGAAATACGTCACCAAACACATCACGAGCCATAGAGAAGGATCCAGGCAAACTAGCTACCTTTGATAAAAAGAACTAATAATAGTTAAGAAGTAGTGCGTACTCAGGGATGACCCACATTATAAGCATTTTCTAATTTAACCCTTGCAAGGTGGGAATTACTATTATCCCCATTTTACAGATGAGGAAAACAAAGCCCAAAGGGGTGACGTGACCATCCAAGGTCATCCAAGACACAGCTGAAATTCAGAGGTCTCACTCACTTCCAATTCCATGCTTTCACGTCCTCTGCAGGACAAGATGAGAGCCCCCAAAACAGCATCAGTCATCTGTTCCACCCTCACATGGGGCCGTGTCGGGGGTGTGGAACCCTGGCTGGTTGGTGAGACCATGCATAAGTCACTATGGCCGACCGCCTGTCCTCAGCATCAGCCTGAGCCTTTGCGCCTGCCAGCGGCAGAAATATCGCTGCCGCCTCGTGGCTCACTCACACACATCAGCTACAACCTGCCAGACGCGTGTGGGCGTCGACAAGTTAGGTACAAACTCCAAAAATTTAACGTTGCCTCTGCTCCAAATCCAGCACTGTAAGCCCAGGCATTTTGCTTTTCATCTTCATTTTGCAAACTCAACAGAAGCAGCGCTGGCAATAAATCCCTGCCACCTGCACAGGTCCTGGGAGGGGAACAGCCGTGGAAAGCAGAACTGTGGGCCAGCTTGGCCCAGCTCACCTGGCTGAGCCCCCAGCTGTGCCCTGTCAACCAGCATCTTAGCCCACAGCCTCTAGGGCTTGGCTCAAATGCTCCCAAAGCCTCCTGCCAGGACTGACCTGGGCATCTTTGCACCCAGCTGGGGACTCAATGTCACCTTCCACAGAAGTGGGAAGGTGATCAGATTGTGGCCTCTGGGCAGACAAACCTGCTTGGGATCCCGGCTTGATTTTAATTAGCTGTGTGGTCTTGGGAAAACTGCTTAAACCTTTCAAACATTAATTCCTTCGTCTGTAAAATGAGGAAGATAATAATTACATCTAATAAAAAGGAAGTGACCTGGGGGAGTACGTGAGATGATGTCTGGCACGTAGACCACACTACTTACTTATACTGTGATGACTATTATACTATATGAATACTAATTAATAATGAATAATCATTTATTACTAGGTCACATATTCCTCCTCTTCTTAGCCATAAAATATCTAAAGTTCCTTCCAAATCTGCTACCCAGTAGCCTACTAGTGTCTCGTGGAGAGTAAATGAGCCCATGAAGGCATGTGAAACACCTGCACAGCTGGCACATCACAGTCATGCAAGAGGCAGATGTGAGGCAGCATCAGTAGCAGTTATGAATCTGTGCTCGTAGGATGCGGTCTTACTAACCAGGTGGAGGTGTCTTCACGAGGACAGTTAAAGTGCCCACCCCATAAGGCTGTTTAATGCATACAATGCAGGCTCCAGCATTCAACCCACTCTCACCTCTTCCCATCACTATGGCTGCTGCCACTCTGGCTCCAGATGCTGGCTCTTCCCACCCCCAGCTGCCCCTGCACACTGGGGTCTTCCTGCTGGCCCCTGTTCTTATCCACAGACATAGTCCCTTGAGGGTGCCTTTATAGCCTTCTTTATTCTTTTTCTCTTTTGCTCTTTTAGATACTGTTGCAATAAACCTCTTAGCTTTTCCTTTCCACTAAGTTACTCCCTTGGAGAGTAAAATTATTATTGCTTTTTATCTTTTGGCCACACCGTGTGGCATGTGGGATCTTAGTCCCCTGACCAGGGATCGAACCTGTGCCCCCTCCATTGGCAGCGTGGAGTCTTAACCACTGGACCACCAGGAAAGTCCCCCTGAGAATAAAATTATTTGATTGAAGGAAGCAACATTGTTTGACTTTGTATACAGCTTGCTACTACTTTTCAAAATGTACTATGTCCATTCACACCATTATCCCTAGGACACAAGTGCGCCAGTTTTACCACATCCTGACCAGCACTGGGAGTTACAATTTTCCCATTTATTTTACTTATTTCATAGGTATAAAACAGTACCCACCCCCTTGTTTAAATTTGTACTTCTTTGACCACCATATGAATAATTCCCCTTGTGTGTATTGTGTCTTTATCTCTGTTGCACTTGGGTCTCAATAGTTGAGTATTTTTAAAGGATTGCTTGAATCTGAATAACTTCGATTTTGTTAAAGTTGGTAATGGAGAAAGCCCCACCCTGATCAGCTGTGGTTAACTGGGCTTATACTAGCCCGAACTAGTTCAAGCATGGTGGTCTGTGTCTCTAAGGACTAGTTCCCTTGCTTAACGCATTTTCCAGATTCTTCTGGCTTCCTACAGTTTCTGCAACAAGAGCTCTTGAGCAAACACATGACATTTTCCTCTTAATCCTTCTAGCTGCCATCTATAAATCTAGAGACATGTGGCTGCATCTATCACAGTCAGCCTGGGAGACCTTCTCCTAGAGGAGAATTTCTGCCACACATTCAGGTGACAGGAATCCAGCCAGGGTTGATGCCACCCCCACCTCCTCCACGTGAGGCTGTAACATGTAGGATTAAGAATCCTGGCTCCAACACTTACTGGCTGGGTGACCTTGAAGCCTCTCTCATCTGTTTCCTCATCTCTGAAGTAGGCACAAACAATGTACTTACAGGGATTCCAGGAGGAAAGATGGTGTGGCCAAAACAAAGGGATAACAAAGGCAGAAACTTGGGTGGTAGATGGTCTTGGGTTCAGATCCCAGCTCATCATCTATTCACTGTGAGGCTTTGGGAATGTCTGAACCTCGATTTTTACATCTGTAAAGTGGAGGAGTTATCTTTACTCCATCAGATTGTGAGGCAGACTAAATGACACAACATGTACACAGTGTTTTGTGCTCTGCCTGGTTCACACGTGAGTAAAAGATACTACTTCCCTTTCTTGCCTCTTCAAATGAGCTAAATTCTGTGAAAGTGATTTCATGAGGCACCAAATACATTTTAAGTCTCAACCACAACAAACAGACCCTGAGGGTCCACTGGGGGCAGACCCTTCCCTCCTGGTAACTCCGTCAGGATGAGTACAGCTCAGTCACACCCTCTGCCCAGGACTAGGAAAGATTTAGGAGAAAGATTCAACACAGGTCTTACCCTTGAGAGACTGCCAAACAAGGTTCCTAATGTGTCTACTCCCTGCTGACAGCAATGATCCACAATGCCTCTGAGGGCATAAAAAGTAGCCAGAGATCTAGCTTAAAAGAAAAATAAAGCCTACATCCCCAGAGATTCTTTCTCCATAGGGCTGGAGCCCAGGATTCTGAATTTTTATAAGGTACTTTTAAGTACCCCCACCAAGGTACTTTTCATGCAGGTGGCCTGTGGATAGCTTGAGAAACTGTTTAAGGTAAAAGGTAGCAGCTTTTCTTCCCAGTCATCCAACAAATATGTCTGCATTGTCTGCCTCAGACACACACTGAGCTAAGGACAGGGACCAAGTGGTGAGCAGGCAGACGCAGTCCTGCCCTCAAGGATTTTCAGCCTCCACCAGTGATGGGAGGAGGGGAGTTAGCAGTTAAAAGTGCTGATTTCTGCATCGGGAAAATTCAAATCAAAACTTCAATGAGATATCACCTCAGACCTGTCAGAATAGCTATCATCAAAAAGAACACAAGTAGCAAGTGTTGGAGAGCATGTGGAGAAAAGGGGACCCTCCAACCTTGTTGGTGGGAATGTAAATTGGTGCAGCCACTGTGGAGATAGTGATTGCTCAAAAAACTAAAAATAGAGCTACCATATTACCCAGCAGTTCCACTCCTGGGTATATATCTGTAAACAGCAACAACATTAATTCAAAAAGATACATGCACCCCAAAGTTCATAGCAGCACTATTTACAATTGCCAGTATATGGAAGCAACCTAAGTGTCCATCAACAGGTAAATGGATAAAGAGGATGTGATATTTATATACAATGGAATACTACTCAATCATAAGAAAGAACAAAATTTTGCCATTTGTAGCAACATGACTGGACTTGGAGGGCGTTATGCTAAGTGAAATAGGTCAAACAGAGAAAGACAAATACTGTAGGATATCACTTATATGTGGAAGCTAAAAAAATACAACATACTAGTGAATAAAACAAAAAAGAAGCAGACTCAGATATAGAGAACAAACTAGTGGTTACCAGTGGGGAGAGGGGAGGGCTATGAGGCAATATAGGTGCAGGGGATTTTTTAAAAGGGGGTTATTATGGGATTATAAGAAATCATCTGTGTGAAACTTTTAAAAATTGTAAAGCACAGTAGAATTTTAAAAATCTTTCATTCAATATAAACAAATAATAAACTATTTTTTTAATTTAAAAAAATTTTTTAATTGCTGATTTCTGGGGCACAGCCTAGGACCGCTGAACCAGAATCTCTGCAGGTGGGCTCAGTGTCTGCATGGCTACAAAAGTTCCCCAGGTGGATTTTGTGGACACAAAAGCTTGAGAAGTACTCTCCCAGATAATCACACACAGCCCTGCCCTCCCAGAGCTTATGATCCCGCACTGGCCGCTGACCAGGGAGCAAGTCCCCTACTGGCAGGGATATGTCATGACAGGGCAACTGTGAGAACTAACTCTCTGGGGCCTGACCCAGGCCAGAGTCGGGGGGGGCCTCCAAGAGGAAGTGATGCTTACGCCAAGCCTTGTCAGGGACAGGCATTCACCAGGCAGGGGAGTTCTGTGATGGACCAGTGGCAAAGGATGTGACACATGTCGGGCAAGAGAAAGAAATCCAAGAGTCCTGGGCATCACCTACAGAGGTCACAAGGTGATGAAGCTGTGAGTGGAGCAAAGGAGACAACTGTCCAGTTCTTACCTCTGCACAAGCCCAAACTCTACTTTGATGGTGAATATTGGGGAAAGTGGGTTCATTGCAACTATCTCAAAGCTTTCAGAAAAGATAAGACTATCTCCTCAAGACATTTGTCATGTATTTTATTAACTTGTGCTGAATATCTATATACCAGGCCCTTTTACATGGAGCGTCTCACGCAATCCTGGAAGGAAGAGCAGTGGTTCCCCATTCTAGGAATGGGCAGATTGAGGCTCAGGTTTTCAACAGCGGTCAGTTTGTGAGTAGAGGACGGTTGCTGTGAGCATGGAGCCTAGAGCAGCTGGCCGGGTTCACAGCGTGGCTTCACTACTTATCAGGAGGTGACCATGGACAGGTCACTTCCTTCTCAGTGCCTCAGTTTCCTCATCTGTAAAATGGGGCTAATAGTCACACCTAGGTTGTTATGATGACTGAGTGAATGTATATAAAATGCCTTTAACAGTGCTGGGAATATGGCAATTCAATGTAATTGTGAGCTACCATGACTATCAATAACAGCAAACCCTAGAACAGCTCCATGAGGTGGCTTCTTATTGTTTCCATGCTGCAGTAAAGGGGGCTGAGGGGTGACATGTCTTCTGAGGTCACATGCCAGGCAAGAGGTAAGGCCAGGTGTGCCTGACCTCAAAGCCTTCATTTCCTCTCCTAAGCCCCAACACCTGCCTGGTTAGATCAGAAATGGCCATTTGGGAGAGGCTATCAGTGGGGGGATAAGAGCACAGGCCGTGGAGGCAGAGTGTGGGGCTAAGATCTCACCCTGCCATTCACTAGCTGGGCAACCCCAGGCACGCTAACTTCCCTTGCTGCAGTGTTCTTATTTGTCAGAGGCATTGTAATATGACCTGCCTGGGAGAGCTGCCTGAGGATGAGAAGTTACTACCCAGATCCTCCTCAGAGCAGTACTGGCACAGAGAAAGCACTGTGTTAGCTATTTCTGGTCCACATTTCTCTCTCTGAAGCCCTGACACCAGATGTGTTCCAGGACGCTTGGATATTAAGAAAGTAATATGTTGTATATGGTGTACACTAAGGAATAGTCCAGGGGATTCTGGACCGCATTCCATAATGAAACAGAATAACATGCCAACAGAAAGACATGAATATCACGCTCAGTGGAATAAACAAGTTGCCTCAGGTTTTGCTACTTAAGGAAGGGGTCAGAAAACTCCTCTATAAAGGACCAGATACAGAATATTCCAGGTTTTGAGACCACAGCGTCTTTAGCACAACAACTGAAGTTGCCGACCCATGGCTTATTGTGTTACAAAACTACTCTCTGTTTCCAGAGCTCTGAGGATCTGGGAATTTCCTGGAAAGGACTGTGGCCCAGGACCATCATTATTATCACATCATTCCCTCCAATCAAAAGTTATGACAAGTTCTTCTCTGTGTTTACAATTAACAGAAACCCAGAAAACAAATGTATTTTTCAATACTCCCCACAGTTCATTTAGTAAAGCAAAATCTTTCCCAAAAATGTGGTTGTAAAGAGAGAAGGAATTATTAAAAGGTACCACAGAGAATGCTGTCGTGCCAGCCCAGATCAGAGAACCACAGGGACAGCCAGATTAAAGGGAAGTGTAAAATTTCTATCATGTCTTCAAAGATATTGAAAATAGCCATGGACTTTTAGGGCACTTCCTGGTGGTTCTGGGGTTTCAGCTGCTTTGCCAGTGATTTATATTTTAGGAGAAAATGAATGATATACCAGCTCTGCCCTGCAACCCCCAGAAAAAAGAAATCACTTGATTTGTGAATCATGGTCATGGATTTTTTGGTGGTAACATGTAATATATTCTGAGACGTGCATGGTGTAATTGTCAATATTTCATGTTCATGTAGCTCTGAATTATCTGAGCATCTTCCTACATTGAACAAAGTACCATTTTATTTCAGGAGGATTATGGGAGAGACGCCTGTAAAACTCCGTGAGACTCACAGAGAATGAACACTGCATGCAAGCAGAAACCAGCGTTTAAAACAAGGGAGGGGGCAAGACTGAATTGAATCCTTGGAACAAAGGAGCTGCTTTGAAAAAAAAAATAGAGCTGTGTGTGTGTGTGTGTGTGTGTGTGTGTGTGTGTGTCCTTTTTAGAGTGTGTACACAGCCCGTTAGAGGTGCATAATACTGTCTTAGTGCCTGTTAGTCAAAGGAAGAGTCCTGAACTTGAACTTAACTCCACCCCTACAAACTGTGTGACCTTGGGCCTCAGTTTTTACAGTTATACAATAGCAATAATGTGTTCTCATTAGGTTGCTGTGAAGATTAAGTGACCAGTCACTTGTGGAACTTCTTAGCATGATCCCTAGCTCATTTTATTTCATTTCATTTCAACAAATATTCATCCGGTACCTGCTATATGCCAGGCACTCAGTCCGACCTGAGGATTCAGGGATAAATAGGACAGAAATGGCCCCTCTCTTTCATGAAGTTTGCAGTTTAGTGGAGGAGTGAGCATGAAACACACACATAAGTCACACACACAAAAAACATCTCAAAATATAAGAAGCACAAAGAAGGTTTTTTTAAAAATAGGGTAATACGAGAGATAGGGTGGCAGAGGTAGTAGCTGATTTAGACTGGGTGCTCAGAGAAGCTTCTGGAGAAGCAACAGTGCCCCACAGACCTAAGAGTAAACAGAAATCAAACATGGGAGGTGATGACGAAGAGCTTCCCAGCCAAGGGAACAGCAGGTGTCTACGTCGTAACGCAGGAAGGTACCAGAACTTTTCAGCATCATCTGAGTGGCTGCAGAGCTTTCTCCAAAAGAGTGAACAACTTATTTCCACTTCTTAGCCTGTGGTCAGTGCTCAGTGAACATTATTTTTCTTTATTTCTTGTGTAGCACTGAACAAGTCTCAGCTGTAACCTGTGAATAATTGATGCCCATTTCCATTAAAATCAACAGCAACAGCTTCATGAAGCTTCAGGATGAACCCAGAAAGTCAGGTTGGCTCTTAGGCATGTAGCTGGGCATGTCCTAAGTCACCTCTGGCATCGGTCTTCTCCTCCCATTACTTCCTGCTTCCCCATCCCCACTCCCAGCCAGAATGGAGCTCAGAGCCAACTTTCGCACCTCTACTCCCACCGTCCTCCTGGCTAGGACTGCCTTCCCTCCTGTTCCTCAACATGTGTACCAACATATCCTTCAGCACCCAACTCCAGGGTCACCCGCTCTTTCAACCTTCCCTGACCTGTTCCCTATTTCTTCCCTCTTCTATCTGGCAAATTCTCATCCTTCAGGTTTCAGCTCTGTCACCTTGAATGGGCTCCCCTTGGCCATCCCAGCTGCTACGAACTGCATGTTTGTGCCCCCCCAAATTCATGTGTTGAATACATTCACGTGTTGAAGACCTACCCCGCCCCCCAAATATGATGGTATTAAGAAGTGGAGCCTTTGGGAGCTGATTAAGTCATGAGGGTGGAACCCTCATGATGGGATTAGCCATTATAAGTAGAGACAAGAGAGGGGGTTCTCTCTCTCTCTGCCTCTGCTCCCCAGCCTGGTGAGGATACAGCAAGAAGGGGTCCATCTGCAAACCAGCAAGTGGGCTCCCACCAGAACCCAACTGCACTGATACCCTGATCTCGAATTTCCAGCCTCCAGAACTGTGAGAAATAAATGTTCATTGTTTAAGCCGCCACTTGAGGGTATTCTGCTCTAGCAGCCGGAGCTGACTGAGACACTAGCTAAATTAAAGCCCCCTCTTTCTTCTCTCTAAAAGCACTGCATCATCTTCCTCCGTTGCACTTATCGCAATCCATGGTTACATAATGATGTGTGGGCTTATTTACTCCTCTGACGCCTTTCTTCCTCTGAAGTCTTTCTGAGCTCCATGGGCACAGACACCAGGTTACTTAGGCTGATGACTGCATTCCACACAGGGCTCGACACTTAGAGGACCCCAGTAAATTCTCCTTCAGCAGCGTCATTTTTCTCTATTGCATCATGTGAATTTTATTTGTTCTCTTGTTTGTTTCCTTCCCACTAGAATGCTATTTCCATGAGACCAGGGACTTGTCTGTCTTGTTCACTGCTCTTTCCCCAGCACCTCAGTGTCTGGCACATAGTAGGTGCTCAGTAAATATTTGTCCAATGAGTGAATGAATAACTGCCTTCTCTGGGTCCCCACATGAACTGATCACACACAAGACGCTCACAGAATGCCCTCTCTCTGCTGAAATTTGGGGAAGGTTTTGATGCAGTTTGAGCTGTAGCATGTGCCCTGTGAAGAGGGAAACTTTTATCAAAATTCTGACCTTGCTCATTCACCAACACACTTGACAATTACAGTTTGAGATATTAGTATGGAAATGTGGAGGGGCGCAGAATATGGCTTGGGGCACCAGGCAGATGCAGGAGTGTATCCCAGCTCCACCACCCGCCACCTGTGTGACTGTGACTTCACCACTGTATCTCAGTGTCCTCATCTGTAAAATGGGAATAATAATCATACCGAACTCAGAAGATTCCTGTGAAACTGACCCATGCTATGTACCCTCCTTCTAGCTGTCATACCAGTTCCACATTGGCCAGAGGTGGAGAGAATCCCACTAGAGATGTCCCAAAGGCCAGCTCTTCCCATGGAGAATGGGGTCTTGGTGTTCTTACCTTTAAGGAGATGCAAAAACAGGTGGACTGAGGCCTCTTTCCTGAGCTGCCCTTCCACAGACTGATGGAAAGGTCATCTCATTCAGAACAGGGACCGGGCTTCACTGCCCATGAAAAGTGGAGCTTGGAGAGTGAGCCATCTGACAGCTGCGGCCTTAGAGCCAGGGTGGTCCGAGCCACCTGCCCCCATGTAAGAATTCCTGGGAGGATGCTGCAGTGGGATTCTGTGCTTTTCACCAGCCCGGCAGCCACCCCATTCTTCAGTGGTAAGAGTATCTGGACCTTCCTTTAAGAAACCTCTTACCGATGTGGCACATGTATACATACACCATTGTAAAGCAATTATACCCCAATAAAGATGTTTAAAAAAATAGAAAATAAATACACAAGTGTATCACACAAAAGTAAATAAATAAATAAAAATTAAATTAAATTTTAAAAAAAAGAAAGAAAGAAACCTCTTCCTGACTCTCAAGTCTTGTGGTTTCTGTAGGGTGATTGTCTTAGGAATGGGCACAGGGGCCAGATTGGTTCAGTGGGACTCAATTCCAGAGTTTTGTTGGACTTATTAGGAACAAAACTCTTTTTCCACTGGGGTTGCTAACTTTAAAGATGAAGCGGGGCAGGAACTGCTGTCAGCCATCATGTGGAGAGAGTCTACCTAAAGGAAAGCCAACACAAAATAAGGCAGAGTCCCAGATAAAGCAAGATGCTGAGTCTTGATGACTTTGTCTAAGCGCCTGGATCCAGCCACATCTGAAACTAATACATCCTTGAACTTTTCATCTACATGAACCAGTAAAATCTGGATTTTTTTTACTTAAGCTTATTCACATTGGGTTTCTGTACTTGCAAAGGAAAAACTGCAATACGGAATTTTTTGTTTCTTTTTTCCTGCAGATTTTGGGTTTTTCATCTAATTAATGGGGGCACTAAAAATATTATATGTCCTAGACCACCATCTTGAGCTTTGGGCTTGTGTTTCAAGCTGTCTGCTAGATATCCCTCCCCTCATTTGAGGTGTCATGACTAAAGGGAAGGAAGGGGGCTGGCTTTCCAGTACTCCCTGTGTTTCAGGTCTTGTGAAGCAGTGGGGCTATAATCTAGGAGGCTCATGGGTTAATTCATTCTTATAATCATAATGTTCCTTTAACATGCATCATACACTTTTTCCCCCTCTCTTTGGAAAAAAAAGTGATATAAAAGACAAATTATGACTTATAACTCTTGTTCTCAAGTAAGACCCACTGGGATAAGTGTACAATTTTCTCAAATGCTATGGCTCCCCTGGATGCAACAGACAGAACATAAAATGCTTATAATTTCCTGTGAGAAATGTTTGTCCCATTTGTGGCTCGATATCCCTGTTGAAGGTCAGAGAGTTACTCACTGTTCCAACTGCAGAAAGGGAGTGGTGAATGGATAGCATCTTCACCAGTCAGGGCTGCCCAAGAAAGGTTGTGAAAATGTCAGAGTACCCTCCCTCATCCTACACAGTCTCCCGATGCAGGCAAACACCTCTGGGTCAACCTGCTGAAAAAGGTGGGTGAGTGGTCTAGACCTGCTCAGACATCCTTAAATATAGTGTGCACAGCAGAAGGCTGGGTCCAAGGTAATCCCATCTGAGAAATGGTTATGCTAGGTTAAGTGAAAAATGAAAGGGTGAGAATATAATCCTCTGACTGGTCTTCTGGAACTTTGGGGTTTCTGGACTTCTGCTATTGCTTATTTTGAAAGACGTTAAAAAATTAGGTCTAACCTAGAGAAGAGAGTCAACTGACTCATATATAGAGTGGCCATATAAATGGTCACACAAATCAGGACTGTCCCTAGCAAGCAAGACATAGTAAAACAGGGTATTAAAGGGTATTAAAACAGGGTATGAAGACAAGGAAAGCCAAGAGAGACCAAATAAATGCATAAGTAGGTGGGAGAATGTCACAAATGAATGGATTATTATATTATAATATGAGCCTTGGTTCAACAAATGCTGCCCTAGAAGTAAAGAATATAGAAAAAAAAAAAAAAAAAAAAAAAAAAAAAAAGCCAAGGCATAGACAAGGAGCTCACAGTCTTGCAGGGAGAAAGATGTGTAAGTAGACTATTATAAGATGTCAGAATCACAAGGACGGAGAGAAGCTGAGGTCCATAGGAACAGGGGGAGGAGGACCATGGTTAGACCACAGGGTGCCCCAGTATCCATTCTCCCATCTGTCAAGAGTAAGTCAGGTACCTAGCCACCCAGAATAAAGATGATGTGATATTGTGATTTCTAATAAAAAATATGCATTTAGTCTTTGCCCAGCTTCTGACCCAGAGCTCTTCAAAGTCTTGGAATATTTTAAGCTATGAGAGCAATAAAGGTATCTTTTGTCATATTAATGAGGTGACATTTGAAAATCACCTAAGAGTGAAGGCTGGTCACCAGGGGAATCAACCATGTGATTAGAGAGTTGGAACTTTCAATCCCATCCCCTGGCCTTCTGGGAGGGGAGAGAGGCTAAAGATTGAGTTCAATCACCAATGGCCCATCATTTAAATAATTGTGACATGTAATGAAGGCTCCATAAAAAACCAAAAGGATGGGGTTTGGAGAGGTTTCAGGTTGGTGAACACAGAGATTCAGAGAGAGCATGGAAGCTCCTAGTCTTTTCCCCATACCTTGCCCTATGTATCTCTTCTATCTGGCTGTTCCTGAGTTATAGCCATTTATAATAAAGCAGTAATCTAGTAAGTTAAATGTTTCTCTTGAGTTCTGTGAGCCACTCTAGCAAATTAATCAAACCAAAGGTGGGGGGGTCACGGAAATCTCTGATTTATAGCTATTCATTCAGAAACACAGGTAACAACCTGGACTTATGATTGGCATTTAAAATGGAGGGTGAGGGTAGTCTTAAAGGACTGAGCCCTTAACCAATGGGACCAGAATTGAGTTGAATTGTAGGACACCTAACTGGTGTAGGAGAATTGCTTGGTGGTGTGAGGAAAACTCACACACACAACGGAATTGGTGATCCGAAACATTAGATGGAATTTCCAAGCCTCCCTTGCAGCTAGCAGTTGGCCTTGTGACTAATCCTGACCATTGGGATATGCACTTAAAGAATGTATACAACTTCCAGGATTCTTTAAAAAAAAAAAGGATGTTGCCTCCCTTTTCCTTCTCCCCCATCACAGTGGCTATAACATGGAGGTGATGGTGAGCCATCTTGGACATGCCCACACGGAAAATAAATAGCCTAAGGATGACAAAGCAACAAAAACAATAAAGGAGCCCAGGCCCCGGGTGAAATGACCAAGCAAAACCACCACACTAGCTCAGACTTTTTTACAGAAGAAAGCAAATTATGGGCTTTCAAACTAGAGCACTAGGATTTGGATCTCTGTTGCCCACAGGAGAACTTGCCTCCTAACAAACTAGGGCACTTAACTTCCTGGAGTGGATCAGGAAGCTTCTCAGAGGAGCTGACTCCTGACTCAATTGAAGGATCAAGAGGAAGGGCATTCCAGACAGAGGGAACAGCATGTGCAAAGGCATATAGACATGAGGAAGAGAAATCTGTTGGCTGCCTCAGCACAGGAAGAAGGAAGCTTGCAGGTTGTGGAATAGCAGGAATGAGGATGGAGAAGTGGATAGGTAATATGATTCAGGGGTGGGGGACAGGCAGTATCAGATGGAGACAGGAATGGACTTTTTGCCAAGAACCCTGAAATGCAACCAATAAAGGACGAGCCTAGACCATCTGTTTTTTTTTTTTTTTTCCCCATAATTCCTAGAGAATAAGGGGGAAAAAAATAGTATAGTAAGAAGAAAGGCACATGCATGCAGAAACATGCCTTCTAATGGTGCCTGCAGAAGACGCTGTAAGCTGTAACCAAGGCCAGGGGCAGGGCTGTCCTCTCAGCAAGAGACATCCCTAGGCCTTGCCCAAGCCTGTGTACACCCATGGCAGAAACTGCACTCCCTGCATCTTCCTGGCTATGTACCCTCTTCGCTGTGAAAACTCCGACATGTCTCTGTTGTCTGATCTGCCTGGAGGCAGGTTGGCCTGGTTGAGTAATTGGTTTGGAATCCAAAGAGCTTAAACTCTGCACAAGGTAGAGTGAAAAGACCCTTATAGGGAGCAAACACATCCTGGATGTTATGGGCTGAACTGTGTCCCCCAAAATTGAGGCCCTAACCTCCAGGACCCCTGAATGTGACTGTTTTTGGAGATGAGGCCTTTAAAGAGCTGATTAAGTTCAAATGATGCCATTAGGATGGACGCTAATCCTATCTGACTAATATCCTGATAAGAGGAGGAAATATGGACACACAAAGACACACAAGGCACACAAGCGCACAGAGGGCAGACAACGTAAGGACACAGGGAGAAAGTGGCCATCTGCAAGTCAAAGAGAGAGGCCGAAGAAGAAAACAAACCTGCTGACACCTTGATACTGGACTTTGAGAAAGTAAATTTCTGTTGTTTAAGCCACCTAGGATGTGGTATTTTGTTACAGTAGCCCTGGCCAACTGGTACACTGAGTTTGAACTGCGTTTGCTAGACTTCTAGTATCCATGGGAGAGAAAAAGAGCAGAGGAAAAGACTGGAGTCAGGAACACCTGGGCTTGTGACCTTGAGCACATCCTTCAGCTTTCCGAGCCTCAGTTTCCTCATCTCTAAAGTGGGAATAAGAATGTCTATCTTCTGGCATACAGATGGCCAACAAGCACATGAAAAGATGCTCAACATCACTAATTATCAGAGAAACGCAAATCAAGACTATAATGAGGTATCACCTCACACCGGTCAGAATGCTATCTGAGTCTACAAATAATAAATGCTGGAGATGGTGTGGGAAAAAGAGAACCCTCCTACACTGTTGGTGGGAATGTAAATTGGTGCAGACACTATGGAAAACAGTCTGGAACTTTTTTAAAAAACTAAAAATAGAGTTACCATATGATCCAGCAATCCCACTCCTGGGCATATATCTGGAGAAAACTCTAATTCAAAAGATACATGTACCTCGATGTTCATAGCAACCCTATTTACAATAATGAAGATATGGAAGCAACTTAAGTACCCATCAACAGATGCAACCTAAGTGTCCATCAACAGATGAATGGATAGAGAAGGGGTGGTATATGTATATATATTATATTATATATATATACATACACATACAATGGAATACTACTCAGTCATAGAAAAGAATGAAATAATGCCATTTGCAGCATCATGGATGGACCTAGAGATTATCATCCTAAGTGAAGTAAGTCAGACAATGACAAATATCATATGATATCACTTATATATGGAATCTAAAAAGATGATACAAATGAACTTATTTAAAAAATAGAAACAGACTCACAGACATAGAAAACAAACTTATGGTTACCAGAGGGGAAAGGGGGGAGGAATAAATTAGGAGGTTGGGATTAACAGATACACACTACTCTATATAAAATAGATAAACAAGAAGGTTCTACTCTATAGCACAGGAAACTATATTCAATATCTTGTAATAAACCATAATGGAAAAGAATCTGAAAAAATATATATATATGTACACACACACACACACACACACACACACACACACACACACATATAAAACCAAATCACTTTGCTGTACATTTGAAACTAACACAACATTGTAAATCAACTATACTTCAAAAAAAACCGAAAAAGAATGTCTATCTTCTGGGACTGTAAAGATTAAATGAGATTAAATGTCCTGGGAGCTGATGTAGAAATGTTAGCTTGCTCTCCCGCCCCCGCCCCTGCTTGCTACGTCTATTCCATGGCCGTTATACAAACCTCTGACTCCATAGTCTGTGCCTTTTTCACTCTGCAACACTGCCAGGTACGTGCTTCCTGATCTATGACTAACTATGGAACCCTGAAATGGGGAACTATTTCATGATGTATGTGAGTTCCCTGGAATAGGAATCCTTAGTGCCACTGCTTCCCACAGATTATTCAGCTTCATGACAAACAATGACCATCTCAGGTGAGAGAGAATCATTTTGTCTGACTCTAATGTCGCTTAGGGGAACCATGTAATAAGACACAGCAGTCCCTCACAGGAGATGTCGGGTGCCTCTGACTGAAGCCATGCTTGAAGAAAATGACATTCAGGGCCTGGACATATTTTGCTTCCAGTTTTGCCATAGTCACCCTCACTCTGGGCCCTGTTGATACCTTTTCAGCAGACAGAGGCCTCCAGCTGATAAATAAAGAAACTTCCTTGCTGGAGGCAGAGGTCAGGTTCAGGTAATTCCCCAAAAGGTGACCTAGACAGGGCTAGCATTGAGTAAACTTTACCCCAAATCCCAAGCACCCCCCAAAATTCTCCTCACTTTCCAAGGGTGTGTCCTTCTATCACTAAGCCTTTTCCTTATTTATCCAAAAGATTCTAGTAAACACATTTCCATCCAGGAAGCTTTCTTTATCGATTCTGCCAGTCTCCCTGGCCAGAACATAGAACATGTGGAAGAATCTTTCTCTTTATTTCAATCTTCACCCGAGTTCCCCGTGCATGTAATGAGGAACACCAGCTCTACGAACCATCCTTTCATCATTATTATTTACTGAGCCACTATTATGTACCACTCTGGGGGGAAGAGTATGAGGATGAGAGGATATAACCCCCACAACTTCCAGAGGTCCCCTTCTAGTGGGGAGACAGATAGTGTAAATGTCAGTCCTGATCCAACAGGACAAGTGCAGTGACAGGCAGGCACACAACATGCTGTAGAGTCCTGAAGGAAGGAGAGACTCATTAGGCTCATGGCATTGAGGAGACTACCAAAGGGAGATGCTATGGAGCTGAACCTTCTAGGCTATGCATCAGATGGAGAGGAGGAGGCACTCCAGGGACAGAGAACAGCATACGTGGGCCAGGTCACAGGATATAGTAGCTCCAGACAAGGTCAGAAGTCCTAGGAGGCTGCCCTATCGTTGCATGGCCAAAAGTAGGAGAGGTGAGCCTGGAAACAGAATTGGGCTACATCAAGATGAGCCCTATGCCTTGTAAGGGTGTTTGGATTTCATCTACAGACAAAGGAGTCCTGGGTGACTTCTAAGGAGCAGAAGGTTATTCTAGAAAGATTTCCCTGAGACAGGGTTAGAGGACGACAGATACAAAGGAGAGGTATTTGAAGGAAGAAGACCAGTAGGTGACTGCCATGTCACTGGGATGGCTAATTGTATGTGTAAACTTGATTGGGCCATGGTGCCCAGGTATTTGGTCAAACATTATTCTGCATGTTTCTGTGAGGGTGTTTTTTGGATGAGATTGACATTCATATCAGTGGACTAAAGGAGATTGCCCTGTTGAGAGTGAGCCTTGTCCTATCAGTTGAGGGTCTGAATAGAATAAAGAGAGACCTCCCCTGAGCAAGAGGGAATTCTGCAGCAGATGGCCTTGGACTTGGACTGCAGCGTCAGCTCTTCCCTGGGCCTCCAGACTACCAGCTCACTGTGCAGATTCTGGACTTGCCAGCCTCTGTTATTGCATGAACCCATTCCTTAAAATTAACTAATTAATTAATTAAAATAAAGAAATATGTATTTGTATATAACCTATTGGTTAGGATATCCTAACCAATCCTATTGGTTCTGTCCTATTGGTTCTGTTTCTCTGGAGAAGCCTGACTAATACAATTACATTCTCTCCAAATCTATTTCAAAGCCACTTCTGTGGCTCTGGGAAATGCATGGAAGGCAGTTTCGGCCCCCGAGTGCTTTCTCCCCAACTTCACAGAGGGTACAAGACTGAGCTTCACTCATCCGTCTCCGCCTCCAGCACTTAGCACGGGCCTGGCTCAGTGTAAGCACTTATAAACTTTAAAAAGGTATAAACCAATGACTAAATGATAGTGTTTTCTAAACGATGGTGCATATCCCATCAGTGATGAGATGGTTTAGGGGATTTGCACACATTTTCAACAGTTATAGATAATAGAATTCCCTCAAACAACATCCACTTTACCGAACTCTCCATTTTCTCAGTCCATTTTGTCGATTGACATTTGCATCCCTGCAAATACTCACTCGTCCACTCACAGTCTTCCCTTGCCACCAGGATCACTGTATGCTCACCAAGAGGCCTCTGAGCTTGTTCCCAAACTGGGCTACGCCAATTGCATTCCTTATCGGACATACGTGATTCAATTAAATATCATGGAAATCAATGGAATATCAGTAGGAAAAGAATGAAAAGCTCAAGTTATATGAAAATCAAGTTGAATGCTTTAGAGAGGGATGACAAAGGTGAATTGCTAAAGAACAATATGGTAAATTGTGCTGCTGAGTTTGGTGGGCAGAAAGACAGCAACCAGTAGGGAAAAGTAATAGAATCCTAGAAGGTTTCACATCCAGATTTATATCCAAGATCTGAATTCTCACCCCATTTTAAACAATCTGAATTTGGAAATTGTAGGCCATGCACTTTGGGTGCAGTTTATATAGATGTCACAAAATCCTAGTTAATATATCTGTTATGGGGAGAATTTTGTCCCCCAAAAGATATGTTGAAGTCCTAACCTCCACTGTCTCAAGAATGTGACCTTATTTGGAAATAGGGTCATTCCAGATATAATTAGTTAAACTAAGATAAGGTCACACTGTAGTAAGATGGGTCCCAATCCAATATAACTGGTGTCCTTATAAAGGTAGAAATTTGGACACAGACATGAACACAGGAGAAGATGAAAGGAGAGCTTGGAATGTTGCATGTCTGGTGGTCAGCAGACCACCAGAAGCTCAGAGAAGGCATGGAACAGATTCTCACTCACAACCGTCAGAAAGAACCAATTCTGCTGATACCTTCATCTTGGATTTCTAGCCTCCAGATTGTGACACTACATTTCTCTTGTTCAAGCTACTCTGCTCGTGGTACTTTGTTATGGCAGCTCTAGGAAACTAATACAACACCACACTCAAAGACAAGTCCATCGTTTACATCAAACAATGTACATATTTGAAGTTAGGATAAACTACTTATGATATGTATGTATCATTTTTTAATACCTTGCTTTAACCTGAATTTATTCTATTAACCCTTCAACTACAAGGCTCAGTGACATTGGATAAAAGAACTCTTATCCTATTCATCTTAATGCAAATTAGAAAAGTTTGTAAACAGCGCATCAAATCCATGATCCTACAGATATTATTACATAATGCAAGGCTGAGTAAAAGTAGAAAAATAGAAGTCTACATAAAGAAAATTATTGAGTGTGAGGTAATACACATGGCTCATGGAAATAACCTTAATTGTGGAGATGTTATGGAAAATCCTCTAGTTTGTGGAAACACTCACGAGGAGGAGCTTCACTTGGACATGTGACATCTTAGAAGCTGGAGCAAGTATCATTACCATCTTTCTGAACATCTGTTACCTCATCTGGAAAGGGATGTTAACAGCTGCTTCATTGGCTGTGAGAATCCTATGAGATGGTTTCTGTCACAGCACCTGGAAGGCTGCATAAGGTGGTAAACAAATGGAAAGAAGGCAATGAACATGACATGTGCCTTGCGTCTAGCGGGCAGGACCACCAGCGTCATCACTACTAACCCTGCCCTCATAAAACGTGCCCAAATTAGGAAACTGGGACAGGCAGAGAACCACCCAGTTCTTACACTCTGCAAAGTATTGTAAAAAGCTTGGTCTTCCCATTTTATTTGTAAGTTCTGCTTCCCATTGCTCCATATAGGTCAACCTTGGTTGGTTGATAGGTCGGAGGGTTTCCTTAGAGAGTATGTCCTGGAGGGAACTAATAAAGTCAAGCTTTCTTCACAGCCCAGTGGCCCCTGTGCAGACCTGATGAGCTTAGAGCCAAAAGGACTTCCCCATAGACTCTAAAGAGACAGAGTCTTAATTCCCAGTGCTCTGGGGAGAAATATCCGACATGCATTTATTTAGCACCAGCTGAATTGGATGGGTCTCCCCCCCCCCAGGGCATATGGGGTAGACCCCCAGAGAGGGCAGGGGTACAAAGGAGTGTGTGTGGGCAAAGCACTAGAGCTGAAGGTGAAAAAAATGTTTCCCTCTCCAGCAGAGGTCACAACTTCCCTGGGCCACATCTAGCTTATCAATGGGCTTCCATGAGCCAGCAGTGTGTTTCTGCTTTAATAGAAGTAATATTTTTTTTTATATTGGGAGACTAATTAAAATCTGGATTTCTGATCCCTCTTGAAAAATTAGAAGATATAGAAAATTGAACCCACTTCCCACAGGGCAAAAAATTACTCTGAGAAACGAAATTTAGTTATTTGTATTGAGGTGGATGGACCTAGAGTCTGTCATACAGAGTGAAGTAAGTCAGAAGGAGAAAAACAAATACCATATGCTAACACATATATATATGGAATCTAAAAAAAAAAAAAAGTGGTTCTGAAGAACCTAGGGGTAAGACAGGGATAAAGACGCAGATGTAGGGAATGGACTTGAGGACACAGGGTTGCGGGGAGAAGGTAAGCTAGGACGAAGTGAGAGAGTGGCATGGACATATATACACTGCCAAATGTAAAATAGATAGCTAGTGGGAAGCAGCTGCATAGACAGGGAGATCAGCTCAGTGCTTTGTGACCACCTAGAGGGGTGGGATAGGGAGGGTGGGAGGGAGATGCAAGAGGGAGGAGATATGGGGATATATGTATATGTGTAACTGATTCACTTTGTTATACAGCAGAAACTAACACACCATTGTAAAGCAATTATACTCCAATAAAGATGTTAAAAAAATTTTTCTTTGAGCAGAGAGCAAGTTGCCACCCCACCCCCACCCCATCCCCAATCTTAGATGACCCTGTACAACCTAGTCCTTGTTGTTCATACCCTGTATGCACAGACTCCCTGCCCTACAGCCAGCTGTGTTGCTTACCCAGCACTGAAGGACTGAACTTGTGAATTCTGGCTCATCATATAAAAGGCCTAAGTCCTTATTATGGCATTCAAGACACTTCATGGCTTGGCCCCTAACAGTTTTTATATACTGTAAGACAGGAGTTCCAAACGTGGGGTCTCCTAAAAGTTCTATGGATCTCTGAAATTGTATAAAATTGTGTGTGTGTGTGTGTGTGTGTGTGTGTGTCAGAGGCAGTGGAATTCATCAAACAATGCACCTGCTCTAGTGTCATTGCTGTTAGTTGGGGCCACATGGTTAGGTCTGGCTGATGGGAAAATAGACTTCTGCAGTGTTAAGGCTGTAAGAATTTGGAGGTTATTTGTTACATCAGAAAAGTGTAAGTGGGAGATTGACCACAGATTTCATTAGATTTCCAAAGGACCCATGACTAAGATAAGGTTCAGAATCACTGCTCTTAGGGAAAAGTATAAATTTACATTCTTGGGGAACATAAAGTGTTTACCATAGTCCCCCTAATGTGAATCATGTAATTAATCATTCATTTATTCATATTCATTTAATCATTCATTCATTGAAACACTTGCTAGACACAAGGAACTGTGCCAGCCTCTGGGATGCATAGGTAAGTGATATGACTTCTGCATCGCCCTGCCTCTGGAGTGGGTGTTCCACTTATGTTGTTGCAGGGATTGTTGAATGCAGGAATATGCAAATGTTTGGATGAAAATGAATGAATGCACAATGCATATAAGGTAGCTGTGTATCCTATGTGCACACTGTACGAGGGTCCCCAGCGGAGGGAGCAAGTGAGGACAGGAATACAGGCTCCATGCCACTGACCAAGCCAAGCTATGGGAGCCCCCAGACATACTTTTTCCTAATTTTGCAAAGACACTGTATGGGATAGCAGAGCCTCTGAAGAGATTCATGCTTGAAGGAAAAGAAGAGAGAGGGAAAAGTAGGCCTGGGCCATGCTCGGAAAGAACATCTAGACTAAGAGAGGAGAATGGCAAACTCATAAATAATTTCTCTATCTCTACATCTCTAAATACAACAACATTCACAGGAGTAGCCACACTGCCCTGGGTGTGGAAGGTCAGCGAAGGACTGATAAAGATGGAGAATGACGGCTGTGTAGTTCTGATGGATGGACAAGAGGGCAAGGGTGTTCCAGGAAGAGGGAATGGCATGGACAAGCAAGCTGGAGGGTTTGGGGTTTGAGACGATAAGGAATCCCCAAGACCACTCTCCCTTCTGACACCAACTACAAGTTACAGGATCCCCAAGACCATCCTCCTGTTTGATAATTTACTAGAAACACTCACAGAACTCACTGAAATCTATTATACTCACAGTTGTGTTTGTTACCGTGAAAGGATACAGATTAAAATCAACCAAGGGAAGAGGCATGTAGGGCAGGCTCCAGGAGAGTTCCAAGGGCTAGATGCCAGTTTCCTCTCCCAGCAGAGTCACGTGGACAGTGCTTACTTCTCCCAGAAATGATGTGTGACAACACACACAAAGGACTTCCAACCAGGGAATCTTAATGGTGCCTTGGTGTCCTGAGTTTTACTGGGGCTCAGTCATGTAGACATGATTGACCATCCACGTGACTGACCTTAATCTCCAGCCCAAAGAGAGGGAGAGCTGATAACATGAGACCCAAAGCCTTCACCAGAAATCACATTATTAGCATAGACTATCCAGTGTGCTGCAAGCTCCCAGATAAACAGAGACACTCTTGTCAGGCAAGATATTCCAAAGACTTCAAGATCACCTCCCAGGAGCCAAAGGCAAAGGCCAGACCTCTCTTTGGGCAAAGTTCCTTTTCTGCATAGCCCATAGTCTTGCATGGTTGGAATGTAAGGCAGGAGGGTGGGAGGAGGGCTATAAGGGAGAAAGCAAGAAAGTCAAGTTGGAGCAAGATTGCAAAGGACCTGGCTAAAAATGTGGGCTTCAGTAGCTGGGGAAGGAAGGAAAGGGACCTCTCCTCTGTGGAGAATCACTTTTCCTGCATTATTTCATCTGATCCTCGAACAGGCTGATCACTTTCCTGAGGCTCAGAGACATGAAATGATTGAAGTCAAGACTGGACAAGCCAGGATCTGAACTGAGTTCTAGGTGTTATACCAGTTATATCCAATAAACATATATTTGCTGAGTACCTACTATGTGACAGGCTCTGAGCCTTACGCTGGATAAACAATGGTAATAAAATAGACATGGCCAATGCTCCCCTAGGACACCAAGCACATAAGTGAGATTAAGCCCATAACCTACAAATAGACTCTCCTTTTTTTTTTTTTTTGCGGTATGCGGCCTGTCACTGTTGTGGCCTCTCCCGTTGTGGAGCACAGGCTCTGGACGCGCAGGCTCAGCGGCCATGGCTCACGGGCCCAGCCACTCCGCGGCATGTGGGATCTTCCCAGACTTGGGCACGAACTCGTGTCCCCTGCATCGACAGGCGGACTCTCAACCACTGCGCCACCAGGGAAGCCCAGACTCTCCTTTTTAACTGTGATAAATACAATGAGAGAGACTAGCCGAGGCACCTGATGTAGACTGGGGTGGTCAGAGAAGGCCTCTCTAGTGAGTGGGGTCCAAGCCAATACCTGAAGGAGGACTCGAAGCTGAGCAGGTGGAGAGCTCCTGATGGAAGGCATTCGAACTTTCCTGTTCCATCCTGGTTCATCCCTGGAAGTAGAGTTATCCTCACTTAAAATAATACAGGGTAATGGAATTAGAAAAAATCGTCCTACAACTTCTGATGAAATAATTACTTCAGACAAGTTTCATCATTAAACACTAAAACTATTAGGTGAAAGTTTTTGAGGGGACAGGGCAATACTTCAATAAAAAAATATATCTTTGCAATGAAGATGAACATTGCCCTAACCAAATGGACAATCTAACAGTTGGGACAAATGACATGATAGCATCACCTATGAAATATTCTTGCCAAAAATGTTTAGCCTGAATATAATTATTAAGCCATGGTACTTAACCTCAAAATTACAAGAAAAACAAGAAAGAGACTGGGATGAGGAAAGCTTCAGATAATCCCTTTTAAAAATCTGTCATTTTTTAAAAGTGGGGGTCATGTTCTAAAACAAAAGAGACTAGAGAACAAAGGCATGACACTTGACTGGGTCTTGGTTCAAAGAAAACGACTTGGAGGGACAACTGAGACTGGGTATCAGATGATATTAGAAAATGAGTGTTAATTTTCCTAGGTGTGATGAAGTCATGATTATGAAGGCTAACGTCCTTATTTTTAGGACATGCAGAAAAGAAGCAGTTATGGGGCCTTCCCTGGTGGCACAGTGGTTGAGAGTCTGCCTGCCGATGCAGGGGACACGGGTTCGTGCCCCGGTCTGGGAAGATCCCACATGCCACGGAGCGGCTGGGCCCGTGAGCCATGGCCGCTGAGCCTGCGCGTCCGGAGCCTATGCTCCACAACGGGAGAGGCCACAACAGTGAGAGGCCCGCGTACCGCAAAAAAAAAAAACAGTTATGGGAAACTGTCCTGGTGTCTACAGCTGACTTCAAAGGGGTTCATATACATAAAGGAAATATGGAAAAAAATGTTCATTTTTAAATTTGTGTTAAATATTCAGCTGATCATTACAATATTTGACATTTTTCACAGCTGGGGGGAAGAAACACAAAGGGCTCAGTTATACATCATGGCTCATCCGCCAACACCAGGAGACCCCAAAACATTCACCAGAGCCCTTTTCAAGAAACCAAGCCTCTGGTTAGGCTGCTGGCTCAGGCTGGGGCTCCCATTCAGAACTTTGTCTTTGTTTGCATGCCCCATTGACAAGAACTGTAGGTCCACTCATGGGTAGCCTGTCCATAAAAATAAACGTATCTGTCCCTTCTACCCCCTCTCTGCCTTCCAGCTATGAGAGTCATGAAAAATATTGTAAGCCACTGGGTAATTCACTCCTACTCCCCTTTGATCATCTGATATGGATAAGATTGACATAAACCAAGCTTCCCGAGTAGACCCTGCAGGGCAGGTTACCAGTTTGATCCAATGAGCCAATGGGATAAAGCTTTCTCTTCATCCAAGGGAACCAAAGAGAAGCCCTCTCTTTTTCCTGCTGGACATTTATGAAGAGAGATGTGGCCCCAGGAGCTCCTGGTCACCATCATGGGACTGCGACTGGGAAGAAGGATGCCTGAGACTAGATGCTCTCCAAGGAGCTGAGAGATGATGGAGCATCTCAATCACCTGCCAGGCCCCGGACCTCGCCACCTTGTGAAACTACTTGTCCCTGGACTGTTCAATAAAATGATGCAATACATCTCCTAAGCCAGTTTAGTTTGGATTTTCTGCTCTTGGCCACATGATCAGTTCAAACCAGGACAGCGGGGAGTGAGTCAACTGATGCTGTTACAGACAACAGCTGTGACCACCATGTTCCTATTCGAGAAATGGATGAGCAGTCCCTAAGTGACACAGTCTCAAGTTCCTCCCCTAACCCGTCCCATCTGGCAGCCTTCTCTGCCAGAGTGCGCTTCTAGAGAGACTCCCTGCCACCTTCTAAAGCACACTGGTTTTTTTTTTTTCCAAGGTGCTATACTCTAATTTGGAAATTACATCAGGGACTTTGGAAGTGTCCATGAATTATTCAAGCCCATCAGGATAATGAGCCAGTTTCCCAATGGTCTGTTCAAGTCCCATCTATTTCCTCCTTTAGATCTCCATCTTGTCTTCCCTTTTCCTCTCCTGCTCTCCTATGGAGGGGCTGCTTTGAACTTGGAGTTAGACGGATCTCTCAACCTCGAGCACATTCCTTTACTTGTAAGCTTCCGTTTCTTAATCAGTAAGATAGGAGTAAGAATAGTCACTCTGTAGTGTGGAAGTGAGGTTTATCCAAGATTAAATAAGAGAAGACTAGCTCCAGGGCAGTAGGTTCAGATTTTCTTCTTTGTTCTTCTCTCACATAGCATTCTGCTTTACCCTGAGAGCTCCACATCCTTCCAGCCTTCTGGGGTCACCCTTTCCATAACGTAACTGCCAGGCAAAGTAACCCAAGTTCCCATCCTCTTGGACCACAGGAAAGCCAGCCTCCTTCTAAACATTTCCGAAGGTTCCACGGCCACGACTGTCACTCATTCTCACCCAATTAGTGTACCCCCTATATCTCCCCTCTGCCCCAGACGTTGGGTGGCCCCTTCTCCCAGGTGTGGAGAAGCCAGACCCTCCCATCACGTGCTGGAGGCAGCACCAAGAGAGGGCTGCTGGTTCCTTTGGTGTCTACTCCAGACTTGAGGCTATTAGAGGCAAATTCCAGTGCAAAACAAGAGAACTGATGTTTGAAATTACTTTATTAGCACACTTACACAAAATGGTATATAGTTAAAGTGACGCTTTGTCACACTCCAATTTCCTACCCCAAAAGGAACCACTGTTTGTTCCTTATGTATCTTTCCAGATAGTCTGTGGATTTACAAGGATACATTTTTTTTTCCAGAAAATAAACATTGACACTTAATATTATAAACCAAGGCTCTGAAGTCTAGAAGTTCAAGTGCACAGCCATGTCTCCCTGTGGTCCAGCTTGCTGTCACTTCCCAGCGTCCCCTCCCACTCAGAAACAAGCCCTCTCTCTCCTACTCTCCCCTTATCATAAGCCACTAGCCTCTCAACTGCTCCCAGAGCCAGTTAACATACACAACTGCTTCTTCATCTCCAGAGTAGCCTATTCTCACCTGCACATGGCAAAAGCCCATGAAGACATCTTCCCAACCAAAGGTCAGCTCTCCTAGGAGCCAATCACGCCCCACCTCTCAAGCCACGGATACAAATGCAGCAGCTGGCCGAAGAGTAACATTCTGTTGGATCTGTCCCCACTGCATGGTAGTTTTCTGTCGGCCAAGCTGGTTTCAGCAAATGCTGCATGGCTGTTTCTCCCATCTACCAGTTTTCTGTCCAGAGGCATTGGCTGAGTGTGAAGGATGCCCATCACCTCCAGGGAGCCCTGTGAGTGGACATCACCAGTCCCACTTTACAGGTGAGCAGATGGGGCTCTGAGAGGCTGAATGACCTACCTGACCCCAGAACAGGCATCCAGTGTCGACTCCCACCCTGTGATTGACCCAACAACAGCCCTGTCTCTCCCGCGGCCGCCCACAGACACTAACTTCACCAGATAATGAAACTGCTCCCCTAACTGCCGTCTAGGAAGCTTGCAGGCTGAGCTTAGACTGGAGACGAGAAAAGGAGCAGAGCTAAATGTTGGAGGAAGAGGCATCGGGTGCTGAGCTCGCAGCAGCAAAAAAAGGGATCCAAGGACAGTCAAAGGTTAAACAGTACATCGAAGCAGACAAGAGGCAGAGCAGAGCAGGTTGAAATGGGAGCAGCTTGCCCCAGTGCCTTCACAACCAGGTCCCAACCCACCTCGCAGTTCTCATCTCCTGCAGCTACATCCCTCTCTGTTTATTCCCAGCCGGTACGGCTCTCTACTGAAGGACCCCCTATACACCATTCTGCAAGCTTGAGCCATTCCACAAGCCTCCCTGCTCCGCCCACGCTGATTCTTCTGTCCGAACTCCTTCCCATCTCCTCTGACGTCATCCCTCTTGAACACCAAAGTTCCGAAACCCAGCTGAGGACACCTGGTCTATGACTCTAGCCATTCCTCCACCCCGTGCCGACCCACCCAGCTGGCTCAGAAGGTCGGGGTCTAGGGAGGAGGGCATCTCCTATTGCTAAACCTGTAAGGAAGGCTGACACAATGGAAGAAAGTTTTATTTCGAGTCTAATATATGCAAATTGTAATCTAGCCTCATCATCACATTGTTGGTAGAGCATGACAACAGAGAGAGAGCAATTATAATCATAATTAATTATGAGCGAAATCGAAGATGTTTTTGAATATGTTTTGAAGCTCAACTGTTATTCTGAGGGAAGCTCTTCTGAGATTCATCACGCTTAAATGCAAGAGGACACGCGAGATATTGTGTAGGGTAAATCTTTTCCTAGTTTATTGTACATTTTTTTATTATTGCCAACTATACCTTATGCTTGCAAGTACCCAAATTTGTCACACAAATTTCGTTTACCTCTTCTCATCTGTGAGTGTAATTGTAGTCAGTGAGAACAATAATGACTCCAACCGCCCTGGCTCATTGCCACCACTGGAACCACACAGGCAGTGAAGGCAGAGCTGGGCCACCCGGAACCAGCCTTCCTGTCTAGGCTCTGTGACCCAGGAAGAGATTCTCTCCAAAGGTCCCCAAACCATGCTCTTTGCAGAAGCCTTCAGCTATACCAGGAAATAATTTTGCTTTTCCTGCCCATGTTTTGGCTTCTGCCCAATTTCCTGAATATGAGGGAATTCTGGGAGAATAAGGACCACTTTTAGAAACGAGATGAATCAAGGAGCATTTGAAAGTAAAATGTGAATTTGGGCTCAAACACAAGTGTTAAGTCTCTAATCTTCAAGGCATAAAATTTGCAAAGAGCCTACAGGCATGGTGGGGAAATGGAGTTAGCATTGCAAATATGGGCTCCTGGTGGGATCTGAGGCCAAGCTCTGGCACTTTGCATGGTGCTAGGCACCCATGCCCATGCACATTGTGATTGGAATATTAATCCCCATTATTCAAACAGAGATGGCAACCCTCCACCGGGCCTTTGCATTCCACAATCCGGAACGTTTTCTGAGCCAAGCCCTGTGCCGAGCATTTATGTTATAGATATGAACCGGGCACAATTCCACTCTTAAGGATCACATGATCACAAACACAGAGGCAATCAATGACAGAAATGACAGCAGCTGCCACTAGTTGAGAGCTTCTGTATTCCAGGTGCCGTGCCGGTACTTTGCATGCATGATCTCGTTTAATCTTTACAACCTTGCAAGGAGGTTCTATTATGCCCCAGTTCATAGAGAGGGAACTAATTCTGAGAGAGATGCAATAATAACCTATCCAAAGCCACGCAGCCAACAGACGGGAATCTGGGTCCACCTGGGGAATCCTAACCCGGGTCCATCTGACTTCAAAATCCATGCTGTTAACAACTGTTCAGTCATAATCGCAAAACAGCAAGCCGAGTGCGGCACCAGAAGGGTGGACAGGGTAAAGTGGGGTGCAGAGGACAGGAGGAAGTAATTCAGTGGAAGAGGTGAAATGGAGAAGTGGAGAGAGTGAGTTGGAGGAAAAGCTTCCTAGAGGTAGTTGCATTTGAGCTCAATTTAATAGAATCCTGGTGAGTCTTCTGGGTGGATGAGGAGTCAGGCAAGCATCCCAGGCACCAGGAACAACATGAACAAAGACAGAGCTTCAGAGTGTGTGGCATAAATAAGAGAAAGCAAGTTGTTTTCAGTGGACAGAATGCAGGTGAGTGGGGAGGGGCATTTGCTACCAGCGAGACTGGCAAAAATGTCTGGCACAGAAGAGCCTTGAATGCCGTGCTGACAGGGCTGGACTTCATCAACTGGAAGCCATTGAATGATGTAAAACACAAGATCAATCTGATGAGGGGTTTTGTTTCCTAGAAAATTCACTCTGGGGCATGTAGAGAATGGATTGATACAGGGAATGGATGATAAGCTATGAGGACATTAAGAGTGGGGAGATATGACACAACTTCTCAGGTCTCCTAACGGTTGAACAGACATATGCTTCTGAAGTTCATGTGTATCACTTTCTTGGTTGAAATATGACCTAAATAACCCCCCAGAGAAATAACTTAAATGTCTGAGAAAATGGTTCCTAAAAAAAGGCCAGCTTCATTTTTCTAAGTTCTATACTTGAGGCTCAGAAGTGATCATGGCCCAGGCAGAAATGAAGACACTGGAAATTCCCTAGCAAAGCTGGGCTTAGCCTGCTGCAGACATGGGGAAGGCATGACTTTTTAGGCTCTGGAGAGCCATGATAACAACACACACTGCCCTGGGGATACAGGAAAGATACTCTCATCAGAGATCCAAAGGTCTGCATAGCATTTTTCCTGGCTTACTTTTCAAAAAAACCTGAGATTATGGCTCTGGGCTCCAAAGGCTGCCAGGACAGTGTCTGTCATATTTTGTTTTAAAATGCTAGGGATTTTGCACTTTGCTGATATGCCAAGAAAACACTGGCTTTTCAGAGACATCGTTTTATAAATTGCATTTCTTATCCTAGGACTAAAACATCTATCACCACAAAGGACACAGTGGGAATCCAAAGGAAATAAAACATAGGCTGTATAACCTGTCCAGCCTAAAAGGATCATTTTACACATGCGATTTCCTTCCACACTGTGCCATGTGCAGACATGTTGCTTATAAAGTTGTCATTTCAGAAGATGCAACATCTGTGGGGGGAAGAAAAAGTTGCATTGAAAAAAGAAAGTTGCATTGCCCATCTTTCATTGCATAGCATTTCTTTAGGAAACATTTCAGGGGGACAAGAATAAACAAACAAAAAATTAACAAAACATGCGATTTGGAGTCAGAAAGCCCAGTTCTGCCTCTCACCAGCTGCATGAGCCTAAGCAGGTGACTTCCCATTCAGGGTTTCCTCCTCTGCAGGAAGAGTGTAAGGAGAGCCCCTACTCCATTGGATACCATGAGAAAGAAATGGTACGATGCCTGTGAGATTCCCGGCAGGGTGCCTGACACAGGGCAAGCATCTACCAAATGTCAGCTGGTGTGACCCAGCCATTATTATGATTATTATTGAAATATTAACTTTTAATCTTATTATAAAAGTAATCACCTTCACATTAATTATTTTTAATAAGATATGCTAAAAGAAAATTTTTCAGCCATGCATAGCCTTGCTGATCCAAATAATACTGTGCATATTTCTATGTTTTAACTTCTTGTCTTTTTTCTATCCAAATATACTTGGGTATATACAGAAAAAAAGTTTCAAAAATGGGACCATACTATACATGCTTTTTGTCAGTGAGCTCTGTGGCAGGAGACCTCATGAAGGCAACAGACTAGTGAGAACCACCCTGTCCATACTCTGCACTGAGTGGAAAGAGTATAAGAATGTACCCAACGTAAGCAAGTGACCCAGGATTCAAAATTCCTGATTTCTTTCTTGACCAGCAGCCAGCCATCTGTGCAAGCTTTCTAAGAAAGAGGTCATGCTTGGATTCCCATCTATCATAAATAGTAACTACTAATCCTTCGCAACCAAGTTCTGATATTAGTTTCCATTTCCTTCTTACTAAGCAGTTGGTGAAATCGTATAGGCAGATGAGGCAAGGAGACTGTGTTCAGATCTGTTGAGGTCCAATGTGTGTCTTGTATTCTTCTGGGATTTCTGGGTTTGCTGCAAATCTCTGTCTGCATATAAATAACCCATCTATTCTGAGGCACTGCTTTGTCCTGTTGTGTCCCTCAGTTTCCCCTGTTACTGTCCAGGCTCAGAAGTCCTCTAAGTGCAACCACATTGAGTCCCTTCCTAGAGAGCTCTGCTTCCTCCAAGGCTCTCTGAAAAATGCCCTTTGCTAGTTAGTGATGGTCTAGAAATGGCAACTCTACTTGCCTGGACATATAGTTCTCTGTGTAATTTAGAAAACTGCTGGGAGTCTGACAAGGATGGTTGTAATCCACCCCGTCTATGGAGAAGAGTAACTTCCCAGATCCCCCAGGGAATCCAGTGCAATCCAAATAAAAATGGGTTGCCCTAAAGGCAGCCTCGACTTTGGGTCGCAACCAAAAGAAATACAAGTACAGTTATGAAAGCCTTGAAAAGTGAGGCAGGTCTGTATTCCAAGATCTCTTCGCGAGCATGCAAAGGGGAAATTGCATGTCACAAAACCAAGCAAGATTTCCTTTAAAATCTCTTTACCCACCGCTGTCTCCAAAATCCATCGCTCCTAGCAACTGCATCTTTCTCCCTTCTTTCTTTCTCATCCCTCCCCCACAACACGCTCCCTCCTCCCCACTGGCCTGCCTCTTCACCCACAGTAGGTATTTTGTTTTGTATCTGGATGCCCTGGCTGATGAAGATCTCCATGCTGTTTGCTACCATTAATATCCTCAGAAACACATGGAAAGATATGGAAATCGGATACTATAAAAAGAAACAGAGAACAAAAAAAAAAATCTTGGAAAGAGTAGAATTTAAAAACTCAGTAGCAGGTCTGGAAGATAAGAGTTGAGGAAATCTGCCTCCCACCCCCCCAAAGTGAGTATTAGAACAAAGAAGTAGAAGATTTTTTAAGAGGATCAGGAAACCCAAACAATTCTTATTCAATAAGAACAATTCAAACAATAAGAACTTCAGGAAGAAGAAGAAAAAAAAAAAAAAAAACGAGGGAGAGAGAATAGAAGGGAGAAAATCTTCATCAGGATAATTCAAGAAAATTTCTCAGGCAGATAGGAGAGTCCAGGTGGAGAGAACCCATCACCTAGGGCCCTACACAGTGGATAAAAATAGACCAATGCCAAAGCACCTAATTGTGAAATTTCAGAACTTCGGGGGGAAAAATATCTCTCAAGCTCCCAGCAAGGAAATTGTCACATCCAAAAGATCAGACATAACTATTACTATGGATTGTTCAACTGCAAACTGGTAAACAACAGTGAATACCTTCAAAATTCCAAAGAAGCATAAATCCGGGCAGAGAATTCTAGAGCCGGCCAAATTGCTAATTGAGCGTGAATAGAGATTAAGAATATTTTCAGAAATGCAAGGTCTCAGCACACCCATGCACCTGTTCTCAGGATGCAGCTTGAGAGTGTGCTGTTTCAAAAAAGGAGGTGGCGGGCTTCCCTGGTGGCGCAGTGGTTGAGAGTCCGCCTGCCGATGCAGGGGACGCGGGTTCGTGCCCCAGTCCAGGAA
>NW_020173979.1:416253-484677 GCF_003031525.2 Neophocaena asiaeorientalis asiaeorientalis | reverse complement strand
CTGGCAAGCCCAGACAGGGGAAGACAGGGTGCAGGAAACAGGAGGACGAGGAGGAAATCCTCAGGGAGGGGAGAAGGGAGATGGCAGGAGGCAAGCTGTGCGCCAAGCACAGGGGGCGCCCATCCAGCATGGAAGGGGCCAGAAATTCCCAGAGATGGATGCAGGGAGATGAAACCTACAGACAACCCAATGCAAGCAAACATCTTGTGAGGACATTTAGCTCAGGCTTGAAGCGGTAAGAACCATATAGAAAACCTAATCAGCACAATAACAGCACATCAAGGGGAAAACTTTTTTTGCTGAAACGTATTACATGACTCAGAACAAAAAGTTAGCAAAGTCAAACCATTACAATACATAGATCTGATTTACATTTGATTCGAAAAGGAAAAAGAAATCTTCAGAATGTCAATACTCAGAAAGCACAATGTGGTTGCCAAGGGCTGGGGGGAGGAGAGTGGGGAGTTGTTTGTTTAATGGGGACAGAGCTGCAATTTTACAAGATGAAGAGTTATGGGGATGGATGATGGTGATGGTGACACATTGTGCATGTATTTCAGGCCACTGAGCTGGCCACTTAAAAATGATTAAGATGGTTAATTTTATGTTTGTGTCTTTTACCAGAATACGTAATAAAAAAAATTAGAAAAAATATGGAGGTTATCATTTCTAACATACCAATTCCAGATATTATAGTAGACAACAAAGCCTTCAGTTATATTCTTAGTTAATTTTGGATTGTTCTTTTTTGGCTTTCTATGGATTCCTTAGTTTGCAAGGCCAGTTCTCAGATTGGAAGTTCAATGTTGCTGCTTTTCTCAACCGTTCAATTATTTTGCTTTGTCTTAGTGGAAAATAAAATTTCAGATTCAAACCCTAATCAAGACATTTCTCAGCCGTACAATTTTATTTGTGTCTCTTTAATCAACAAACCAGAAGTGAGGGGAAAATGCATTGATACAAAGAAATGGAATAATCCAGAAAAAGATAAGCAGAGAGAAAGGAGGGTAGATCAAATGGAAAGCATAATGTGCTAGAAATAGATTCAAATGTAGGTCATTTAGAATACCAAGATGCTCAACTGTGTAAGAAAAAAGAACCAGCTATATTCTGTTTTATGACATGTTATGATGGCATAGCAACACAACACCTTTGAAAATAAGGTGAGATGATAGTCTAAAGCTGGAGACAGAAAATGTTCTCTGTGAAGGGCTTGATAGTACATATTTTAGGCTTTGCAAGCCATAAGGTCTCTATGACAGCTACTTACGTCCCATTGCAGTGTGAATGCTGCCACAGACAAGAGTAAATGAACAGCGGTGGCTGTGTGTCAATAAAACTTTATTTAAAAACTCAGCCATCAGGCTGGATTTGCCCACAGGCTATAGTTTGCTGATTGATCTCTGATCTAGTCCCCGGTCATGCTCTGGTCTCTCCCTCCTCCTCCTCCCCGCTGCTCTACCTGCTCAACCCCTGGCTCTCACCCACATCAGCCTTCAAACCTATGAAGTCTTCTCCCATCTCAAGATTTTGCTTTTGCTGCCCCTGTCTGGAACATTCTTGCACCAGACTCACATCCTCATTTCATGCAAGAATCTACTCAAGGGCTTCCCTGGTGCCACAGTGGCTGAGAGTCTGCCTGCCGATGAAGGGGACACGGGTTTGTGCCCCGGTCCGGGAAGATCCCACATGCCGCGGAGTGGCTGGGCCCGTGAGCCATGGCTGCTGAGCCTGCGCATCCGGAGCCTGTGCTCCACAACGGGAGAGGCCACAACAGTGAGAGGCCCGCGTACAGCAGAAAAAAAAAAAAAGAGAATCTACTCAAACGTCGCCTCCTTAAAGAAGTCTCCCTGATCCCCCATCTATGATACCAGCCTTCCCCAGCCACAACATACTTTATCTACTCACCCTTGATTTCTTTTTTTTAGTGTGTTTATCATCACCTGATACATTGCACACCTGACACATCTTTAATTCTTTTCTTGTTGCTGATCTGTCTTCCCAGCCTAGAATGTAAGCTCCATGAGCAAAAGCTCTGTCTACTTTGCTCATTGTCACCTCCCCAGTGCCTAGAACACTGCCTGGTCCACATTATCAGAGCTAAATAAATATTTTTTGAATCTGTAGATGAATGAATGAATGAATAAATGGATATCTGAAGCATTACGGCTATTAGAAAACTTCTCTCAATGAAGGACACATACATTCTCTTCTCATCTAGAAGAGCAAATTCTCATTTTTCTTCATCAATGATGTAGCGAAACACGAAAAGAACTTCCATCTCCCACTCTCACAAATAAATGGCACAAAAATCTTCCCCTGTAGACAGGATGTTTCTTAAACATGTCTAAGCACTGGTGACGTATGAACAATAAAGCCAGCTCCTTCTAATTTTTAAAATAATTTTTTTTAAAGATTGTTCTTTATAAAAGAATTGTGTCATCAGAGATGAAAGGCCCTCATCCATCCCTCTCTTCCCAGAGGGGACCATGAGGCTAGAGAGGGGAGAAGAACTCTCAAGGTCACAGAGCAGGAGGGCAAAGGCTCTGACCAGCATCCTTACAGTGAATCAAGGCTACATAACTTTTCACTCTAAGATAACACATTTTCAGAAGCATGTCTTTTTTAATTTTGAAAGTAGCATTTATAAGAAAATGGATTCAGCTATTAAGCGTGGAGCTTTAACATCTAATGGATTCTTCCCTGTCTCTCAGTTATAAATAATCAGAAAATGAATATACTCCCCCCACCTCTAAAAAAAAAAAAAAAGCCCCAGTTGCATGAGAAATTATTTTTATCTTTCAAACAAAAATTCTGGCTTTGGAGTTTAATTAGCTAATCCTTGGTATCTCACATCAAAATTAGTTGTCTTTCCAATGTAGGTGTATAATCATTGAAGTGTTTACCAGGGAGCAACTTTCATCCATTTTCAAACGATTTTTCTCTTATTTTGAGTACCTGAAGTAGAAAGAGCTTCTTAGTCCTTCCACTACTTCTTTTCCCAAACCTGCTGAGGCTGGAGAAGGAAATCAAATTGACTGAGAACCAACAATCTACTCTGTTGTGAACATTTTATAGACATGATCTCACTTAATCTTCACCCCCGCCATTTGAGGGGTTTACTTTTGTTTTACAGATAAAGGAACAGGCTGGGAGAGGTAAAGTTAGTTTTTTCAAGGTCAGGGAAGGAAAAGGAACAGAGGATTTAGAATCAGACAGACTTTCATCAAATTTCAGCCCCAGACCTATCTACTCTGTGACTCTGGACAAGTCACTCAACTCCTCTGAGCCTCCAGACCAGTGCTGTTCAGTAGAACTTTCTATGAAAATGGAAAGAACCTGTATCTCTGATGTCCAGTGTGGTAGCTATGAGCCACATGGGGCTCTTGAAATGTGTCTAAAGCAACTGAGGAATTGAATTTAAATGTTATTTAATTTTAATTAATTTAAATGTACATAGTCACATGTGACCCATGGCTACCATATTGGTTAGTGTAATTCCAAGTAGTATTCTCTTAGACACAGGCAAGAGGCCCCCTGTTCTGGACTGTGCACTTTCCAGGCCCTATACTGCTCTTCTCCGGCCACAGCCCTCCCCACGGGATGAGGCGTCCACAGTCTCCCTGGATCATACCTGCTCCCCACCTCCAGACCATGCTCTGAGTGTCTGAAACCATGATCTGGAATTCCTGCCCAAACAGCCCAAGTCCAGGGCTTCCAAGACCTCTTCCTTAGTGTCAAGCTTCCAAGAGCAATCTCTACCTGTGTCGTTCACACCTCTGACCCCAGGAGTATCTAGAAATGGTCACTTGGGGGACATGTAAACACACCTTACACACAAGACTGATGGATCCACATGGGATTGCACAAGGCCCCCTGTGACGTTGCATAAAGCCAGGTGTGAAAGTGCAGCTGGGAACCCATTCTCCCTACAACCCAGTTGCCAATGTGGAACTCACCAAGAGCTTTCCCACACATCCCCTTGAGCCTAAGCCTTGGTATCTCACATCAAAATTTGTTATCTTTCCAATGTAGCTATATAATTGTTGCTACTGTTTGCAGCCAAAGAACGTTATTCCACTATCTTATCTCCCAGCAGCAGCTCGCAGCCCAGAAGATTCCTGCTGCAAGAAATTATCACAGCTCCTGCTTCCTACTTTTTAGAAATCCTTGGGTTCTGCCTGTTTCCAAGCCTCTCTCTCCAGCCTCCCATCAATATGGTCTGGAGAATGGGTTCTTCAATCCAGCAACTGGCCCCATCACCCCCACCACACCCCATCATACAAGCCTGGAGGTCATCCTGGGCCCCTCCTTTTCCATTATTCCTCACACCTGCTCACCTACCAAGTTCTGTCCAATCAGTCCCATTCTTCAGGCCCATCCCTGGTCTCTGAGGAAGATGTGGGTTCACATCTTTTGGCTCTGCCATTGCAGCTGAGGCTGCTGCTGCTATCTTATAGAAGAACAGGTGGTGCAGGCCATGGCTGCACAACTGCAAAAGCCAACTCCAAGGCCAGTGACTGTTTCTTTTGAGGACAAAGAATGCCTTCAGGTTAAGACAAAGACTAAGGAGGAGTTAACTTGGAAAATCTGTGAATTATACTTTCCTCAAATATTCCTTTCTGAAACTTCATCAAATGTGGGTTTAAGTAAAGCCTTCTTCCTAAATTGCAATTGTTTGGCCACTGACCCCTCAGAAGGGAAGTAAAAGAGATTTTCATTTCAAATCATCTATCTCAGTAGAGTAGTGTTTCCCCTACAAAGTCTAAGGGCAGAGATGATTTTGAATGAAAGAGAGTTCAGAAAGAAATCAGACAGGGACAGATTGCCTGTTGCTTCTTTAGGTATGCTGTCGCCTGACCTGTGCCCTCTTCCTGGCATGCCCTTTCCCCCTTGTCTACTGATGAACTCCTATTCATCCTTCAAAACCCTCCTTGAATACATCCCGTGTGAACTCTTCCCCCCCCACACACATCTATGGAGGCAAGTGTTCCTTCTGTTATCTCCTACAGCTTCTTATACAGCCCTCTCTTAGGACATTCCTCATGCTGCATTGGAATCTATTCATTTACCTACACCAGACAGTGAGCCCTGGATATGGAGGGTAGGAGACTTGGGAAGAAGGGAGGGGAGGACATGCTTCTTACAACTAGTGAAATCACACCTGAGAAATGAATTCCTCTGTCAGTCTTTCTGTGTCCCTGAGGGCCTGAAGCATGCGGAAGAGGAAGAAGAGGAGGAGGGGAGGAGGTGATGGAGAGCAAGACCATCAAGGAAGGAATTAGTGACCGTAACCTGATAGGCAGCATCCAAAGTCAGGAGAAGCTGAAGCAGTCAGGACTCCCGGGACTGGCATGTGGCAACTGCAGTCCCACATGAGCTGGGAGTCAGGGGCATGAGAAGCAGGGTCCAGGGCCCAGGACGGGAGCTGATGGGGATTAGACCCAGTGCCGAGATGTTGTTTCTAAATGTCCTGGACTTGTAGAAACAGGATCAATCCCATGGTCCTCTCAAGGTTTGGAGTGATTTCCCCCAAAACAGATCTGGGACAGACACGTAAAGGCAGCAATGGGTACAGTCAGTGTTGTGACAGAGGTGTGGACAAGATGTTTCGGCAGCCCAGAGGCGGAACTCACCCTGTCCATAAGGGTGGAGATCAGAGCTCCAAACCCATGGGGCAGCTGAGACAGGTCCTGACTCCTACAAACTTAATCCCCTCCCCGCCAGAGCCCCAGGCTGCATCTCTATGAATCTAAAAGCTGGACAGACTGTCACTCCAGTGATCCGTCCCGAAGGGCTGAGCAGAGGGGGAGAATGGTAGTGACCATATTCACAGGCTGGAGACACGGGAAGCAAATAAGAGCAAGGAGCCCCCAAAGGAAGGGAGTCCTCCAGAGCAAGCTGGAAACACGACACCGGCAGGAGCCCGCGTCTCCCCTGCGGTCTGGTGTAAGTAAATGAATAAACTGTGTTTCCCAAGACCTGTGTGGGTGAGCGCCTGTTGGTCTTGGCTGTACATTGGAATCAACCAGGGAGATTTAAAAATACTGTTGCCTGAGCCCTTCCCCAGAGAGTCTGAGTTCATGGGTCCGGGGCCTGGCCTGGGCATCAGGATTTTTTCAAGCTTCCCAGGTGATTCCAATGCACAGTCAAGATTGAAAACCACTGATTTAAAGGGAGATGACACCAGATCCTTGTCAGACAGAAAGGGAGGGAGGGAAATGCTTAGAGGCAAAGATGGAAGGAAGCAATGTGACCACATGGAGGTGTGGAGAGCTTCTTCCAAGACTGCAGAGGCACTGACTGGGGAGGGCCTGGGTTTCTGTCCACAGTGAGGGCGGGTGTCCCTGCCACACCAACTCTCAGCCCCCTCTTACCAACTGCATCTGTTCCTTCACAAGGCATACTCCAGTAGCTCCAACTGGTGCCTGTGCAGTTGGTAAAAGAGGGGAATGACATCAGGACAAAGCAAAAGGTTCATAATTTCATACCTGATTTTGCCCAACATGTTCACGACTAATGAATCATAGTAGCATAAGAGAAAACTAAACGTAAACCAACACAGCTGATCGCAGCCCTGTTATATTTTTTAATTTTATTTTTAAATTATCATACTGTAAGATCGACCTTTTGCCTTTCGTGTCCATTTCTACGAACGTTAACACATGCATACATTTGTGTAACCTCCACCACGATCAGGATACAGAACAGCTCATCCATCACCCAGGGAAACTCCCCCACTGCTCTCATTCATTGTCACACCTTCTCCCCATTCCTGTTCCCCAGCAACCACTGATCTGTTCTCCATCACTGTAGTTTTGTCTCTTTGAGAATGTCACCTAAATGAAATCAGACCGAGCGTGACCTTTGGAGGATGAATTCCTCCCTGCTGCATGATGCCTTTGAGAAACTTCCAAGGTGGTTCATATATCAATAACCTGTTCCTTTTTATTGCTGACCAGTACTTCCTTGTATGGATGTGCCTCCGTTTATCCATTCACTCACTGAAAGACATCTGTGTTGTTTCCAGTGTTTGGCAGTATGAACACAGCTACTGTATACATCTGTGTACAGGTTTTTGTGTAAGTATAAGCTTTCATTTCTCTAGGGTAAATAACTAGAAGTGAGATTCCTGGTGAATGCAGTCCTGTCAAGTTTGGGGGCCCAGTTTTTAAGAGTACAAGGATTTTTAAGAATAAATAAAATAGTATTAGAGAAGGAACATGGTACAGTTCATGGCATGGAATAATCTGTCTTTTTTAAAGCGTATTTACTAACTGTAGTATCATTTTCCTCCCCAGTGGTGTGTCCCAGGGTTGTTGGAAGGATTCAATGAAATGCTTTCTGTTAAGTGCTGGCCCAAGATAAACGCTCCATATTCATTGATTCTCCTTTCCTTTCTTTTATCAACACAACTTCAGTGAAATCTGTTTTAAAGTTCCTTAGGTGTTAAAGCTCTGTTTGGCATGTTTGACACTGTTTGCTTAAAAGTAAGCACAAATCCTTCCTTGTTGACAATTTTCTAAGTAAAAGAATGAAGCAAGGGCGTTCTGTTTTTGACTCAGAAATGCGTTTATAGCTTTTCTATACATCCAAGACAATTTCATTCTGTCCATCCTCCTCTGGACATCCCAAACCCCTGTTCATCCATCTTTGTTGGCCCTGATCACATAGCTAATATCTGTCTGCATGTGTTGGTCCACCCCGCTAGCCTGTGAGCTCCTGCCGACTTCCTATGTGTCTAAGTCACTGGGGAGGAAGAAAACTTTCCTCGACCCTCATAGGGTCTTCCGGCTGCTCTAAGGATTAAATTGACGTGAGACAGATTAACAGGAGAAAATTGAATTTCATTTCATAGCTACAAGAACCCCACATAGGTACAAGAACTCCCACCATGTGAGAGGTTCAGAGACAGAAAAGTAAAATGAGGTAAAAATACCATCGTGAGCTAAGCAATGAGTCAGAGGCCTGGGGCTTCCAAGGACAGGAGGGTCAGTGACAGGGCAACAAGAAGAAGGGCAGGTGTTTGATAATTGTTTGCCCTGCTGTACAGATGTGACTTAGATGAAATTTATCTCTGAAAATAACTCTTTTTCTGGGAAAAATCTCCAATTTAAATTCTTCTAGGTAGTTAAGGGAGGGGCAGTAGTTTCTCTTGAGCCCAAATGGTCTCAATTGCCTTTAGCTCAAAACAAGCCACATGTCAAGGTGGCGCATCTTGGGGAGACCTGTTCTGAACCACCATATCCTCAGTTTCTGGCACAAGGCCTAGAGCAGAACAGAAATCGTGCAAGTTTGCTGAGGGAATGAGGGAATGCCTGGAATGTAGCTACAGCTACATGACCTAGAAAGATTTTGTTTCACATCTCTGTCTGACTGACTGTTGGCCACCTTGAATTTTACACTGCATTCAAACACCTTTTTCCTGGGTTTTCCAGGAAGAAATAACATCAATTGCAAGAAATGAATATATTCAATTCATCTGCAAGTTCCTTGGAGAAAAACACTCATCCACGATCAATTCTGTTGATTTGATCAGATCAGATCTTCCTATTTAGAGGACAAAGGTATATAGTAAATCTACTCCCCACCCCGGCCCCGTTGCTTGCCACACGGGTCTTCCAGAAGGTTTGATCCATTATGAAGTCTTCCTAGGTGACGCTATGCTAAGGTACCCTGTAATCCTAATAAAAAACAAGTTTTCTTCCAAGATGGAGCCCAGAAATAAAGATAAGTCCTCTAATCACTGAAGTTTCCACTCTGCAAGATTAAAGTTCATTGCACACCAAGATAGAGCTCCAAGTTTAACTACAGCAGGAGATGATATGGTATATCGGACATCCAAGTTGGAAAGATATGGCTAAAACCTCAAGGAAACGTTCGTGGAAAGGGATTGCAGGCTGGAAAGGGATGTCATTTAACATGATCACTAAACAAAGCCCAGTGCTTTTCTGCCCCATTTGGACAGCTCCTCAAGGTCTACATGTCGTGGCTGTCTGCACCTTTCCTCCTCCCAACAGAAGCAGGCTCAGTCCTTCCCTCTCCTGTGATCCTGCAGCCTCCTGCCCCTGCAGGGCTTTAGTAGAGCAGTTCTTCCCTGTGTTGGGAATATTTGCATCTGCTTCCCCCACTAGGAGAGGAAATGGGATCTTATTCCTCCTGGATCCTCCCACATTTCTTAGCATATTTTGGGAGAAATGATAACAGCAGTTTGCATTTACTGAATCCTGCAGGGCTCCAAGCACCCCTGCTAGGTACCTTACAAACACCATATCCTTCAATCCTGAAAACAAACTTGCAAGGTCGTTTTGTTTGATTTGCTTTTCCCCCCAATATATTTTGAAAAATTCCAAACATGCAGAACAGTTGAAAGAATTTTATCGTGAACACCCATAGACTCACCACCCAGATTCTACAATTAACATTTCATGATACTTGCTTTATCACACACTCTCTATCTGTCCATCCCTCTATATATCTATCAATCCACCTTATTTTTTGATGCATTTTAAAGTAAGGACAAATGTATTTTTAATCTCTATTTTACAGATTCACAAAGTTTTAGTGAGGCTGAACATTTTGCAAAAGACAACACAGCAAAGTGGTAGAAATAGGATTTAATTTCCCATCTGCTTACTGCAGAACCCATGTTCTTCCTACTCTATCATCCTGCATCTCATCAATATTTGTTGAATGAATGAGTGATGTCATTTGTGAAGAGCAATGGTAAAGAGATGCTAGTTCACTGGCAAACGAAAAGCTGCCTTGAAGTACGCTATGTCAATATTTTGAAGAAGGTTTCCTTTGGTAATCAAATAAATATTATTTACTGGGCTATGAATTTATATTAGAATTTACATTAGTGTGGGGGAGATAGACAATTTAAAAAAAAACAAATTAAAAAATTGGAAAAATTCAGATAGTGATTATGCTATGAAAGAAATCAAACAGGATGAGGCTCTAGGGAGGGTGTGCATACTGCAGCTGACACTGGTTGTACAGAAAGGAGAGGGGAGCACGACCCAGGAATGTAACAGTAACTCTGGGGGTGAACCCGAGTGATGAGAAGATGCCAGCCTTGAGGGAGAGCTGGAGGAAGCATATTTCACCCAAAAGGAAGAGCAGGTGCAAAGTCACTGAGGTGGGAATGATTTTGGCATGCTTGGGGGATAGAAAGAAAGCCATAAGGGCTGAGCAGACAAGAGTCATAACGGATGAGGTTGCAGAGGGTAGGGGTGGCCTATGAGGTAGAAATCTTAAATGTATTGATAAATATAGATGCAATAGGAAGCCATCAGAGAATTTTCAGAAGGGAGGAGTGCCAAGGTATTTAAAGATTACTCTGACTGAATATGGGAACCAGACTTTAGGAGACAAGAATGAGAGCAGGGAGACCAGTGTAACGAGCTGAATTTTGTCCTCCCAAAATTCACGTGTTGAAATCCTAACTGCCAGTACCTCAGAATGTATTTGGAAGCAGGATCTTTACAAAGGTAATTAAGTCAAGATGAGGTCATTAGGGTGGGCTCTAATTCGACATGACTGGTGTCTGTATAAGAGGAGATCAGGACACAGACACACAGGGAGGATTATGTGAAAACTCAGGGAGAAGATAGCTATCTATAAGCCAAGGAGAGAGGCTTCAGAAGAAATGCACCCTGTCGACAACTTGTTCTTGGATGTCTTGACTCCAGAATTATGAGAAAATAAATTTCCGTTGTGACAGACACCCAATTTCTGGTATTTCGTTATGGCAGCCCTAGCAAACTAATACAACCTGTTCAGAGACCATTGCCATGGTCTATTTGAAATATGATGGTGTTGCAAAGAGAAGTGGTAAGATTTAGGATCGATTAGAAGCAGAGCCAGCAGAATATGCTGATAGATTGGACATGAAGGAGAGGGAGAGAGAAGAATCAAGGTCAGGGATGACTCTTCGGATTGGGCTCGAGCTACTGGTTGAATGGAGATAGGGAAGTCTTGGGGAAGAACTCACTGGGATGGAATTCCTGAGTTCTGTTTTGGACAAGCTAAGTTGAGAAATTGAGCAGGCAATAGCATATGAACTTTGTTGCACCCTCATGGTAACGACAGAAATAACCAATTCCACTGAGCATCTGTTAGGTGCCAAGCACCACAGGAGGCACTTACACAAAAAAGGAGAAGAAAAAAATGTAGACCTTGTGATCCAGAAAGCCAAAAACTTATTTTAAATCCTCAGCAATATATGTCCCATAGTATTGTATTTTTCTGGTGGTCAACATTAGACAAACAAAAGTCTTGAGGAGAGCTGCAATGATATAATAAATCTGGGGGGGCATTTCTGGGGCCAGGTGTATGTAACGCTTGTCTGAGTAGGAGTGGAGGATGTGACACTGCCTACATAGTCATGTTAAATGATCAGAAATTAACTGAACATGTTTTTGTTAAGATGATTTCATTTGTCTAGGAAGCTGCATTCTTAGAACAAAGAGAGTCAGGGACAGAAATGTATTATAAGTTCCACCTTCAGACTCAACCCACGCAAGTCAAAAGCAAAAAAGTTGCATTATCCCTGAGTTCATGAACAACTGGTGCTTGACACCCATAGAAATGACAAGGGATGGAGATATCGCCCTCTTTTTGTCTTCTTTGGAATGGAGAAGAAGAAATCCATACTACCTTGACTTCTTGCTCTAGGCTACAGACACTTGGGCAGCATGTTTACTACCAGGTATGGAACTGGGTCTTGGTCAAGGTCCCAGCCTGGTCCCTGATGGCAACACTGGGGCTTAGGTCAATTTTTCCCTTTTGCTCTCCATGGTAACATTTGGTATACTTTTCCCAGTCTTTTCCAGGATCCTTTTAGTTAGATCGTGATGAATCAGGCGGACTCTGAACCACTGCGCCACCAGGGAAGCCCTGATGTAATATTTTTATGGATAGTTTGGCTTCGTGTTTTGAAATGTGAATAAATTTTTTGTGAATTACAGTAAATATCTATTTATTGCATTTACTCATTTTTCCAGCTATTGAATTCCAATCATTACATTAATAATTAAATTAATTAGATAAATCCAATAAAAATCAAATATAGCTTGGTTTTAAATGAAATAAATACAGAAATACCAGGATTTTCATTGTATGCCAGTGGAATATCTTTGCATATAAATCTTTCCACAAAATTATATAGAGTTTGACGCCCCGATGTAGAGGGGCGTGTGACAAATTCTCTCACAGCTCAGGGCTGTGATTCTGAATAATTTGTAGCTGTCTTTCCAGCAGACTGTAAGAGTTACATCAGCCTTAACATTTCCTTCTTTACCAAAGTTGTCAGGAAGCTTAGCACTAAGTTTTGCATATGCAAATGCTATAGCCTTTATAAACAGAGATGTTCTTTTTCCATATATATTTCAAGTCCTTCCCATTAGGTCCTTTACCCTGTTATTGTGTTTTATTTTTTCTTTGATTATACTGTAAACTACTTCATATCTTTTTTTTTTTTTTTTTTTAAGTGGTAATGTTGAGAAGAGAATGCAATCAGAATCCATGGTTTAAATGGTGGGAGCCTAGAGTTAAATCATCTTTGGTCAATTGACCAGGCGATAGCAGAGACTTTTCTCCTTCTCTCAACCTTTGTATTTTCTTATCTTTTAAAAAGAACCACTGAGTAATAAGCCTGTACCAAGATCTCATTGTCAAAGAACTTGCCTCACCTTTCCCCTAGTTGACATGTAAGGTTTCTGTTGTTTTGATATTGATCTCATCTATTGATGATGGAGGACCATAGCAGCCTTCCTTGGGTGCCATGATGTCAAAAGATGCCAGATCCACCTGCAAACTGCGCATTGCTCATAGACTAGAGCTGAGGAATGTGTTTCAACTGATCTTTTGAGTTTCCTCTTCTTCCCATCGTTTTCAATTACTTCCCAGCTACTTAGCATGGCATGTGGATTGTTATTGTGATGTAAGTGATACTGAACTCAGTGGGGATTTTATAATGTAGTCAAGATTGCAATATACATGTATGAACATTGAAAGGTAATTCTTTGAGCTAAGTTTTGGACATACTTAGCTTGATGAATAATAGGTAATTCAATAAATATTATGGATGGGAGGAAGGGAGGAAGGGAGGGAGGAAGGAAGGAAGGAAGGAAGGAAGGAAGGAAGGAAGGAAGGAAGGAAAGAAGGAAGGAAGGAAAGAAGGAAGGATGGAAGGAAAAATTCCAGCTGGCATCATATTGTCAATAAACTCTCTGAAGATTCTGGGATCTAGATAACTTCACATCTTCTTCATAGTTTCTTTAAATCCCTGGGAGCCTGAGGTATTAAACTTGGAACTGAGGGCCATAAAATGGGAGAAATATCCTTACTCCCATAAACACTAGGGGGAAAAAAGAAAGAAAAAAAAGTAACCTTGATGTCTTCCTTTGGTCTATAAAAGTATTATTACTTCTAGAGATCTCTCGCATTGCTTGCATATGACATGCCTAGAAATGATTAGAAGCCTGAATAAGCAGTATCCTCTTCCTTACCTGCTTTGTACCCAAACCTTGCAAGCAGTCCTAATACTGTGATTCAGAAGAAATAGGGAAAAACTTCACAAAAGAAAAAATAGTCAAGTCATCTATGGATGCTGAGAGTCACACACACACACACAGTCCTTCTCCTCTCTCCCTTGAAGGCAGAAGGAGCCCAATAGGTGGTTCTTTCTGTCCTACCAAGCTCTCTGAAGTGGGTGCTCACATGGCTGACTGGAATCTGGCCTCTCTCTCTCTTTTCCTGGGTCATGGCACCTACACCACCTCACACATCTGAGAATCTACACTAACTCTTCTCCTATCCAACATAGCCCTGGCTCCGTGCTCTTCCTGATTCATAATCCTGAAACCTGCAGTTCACAGCTCCTCCCCACAAAATAAATAAAAACCATCATCTTAGAAGAGGGGAAAACACCTCTCTGCACCTTTCCTTGACTTTGCCATATATTTTTCTCTTCTTTAACCATCTCAAAGAAACCACAGAAAAATAAGAAAAAGAAAGTAAAGAGCCTCATATCTGATGAAGTGACCAAAAACATAATCTCACTACGTCCTTCTGTCCCAAAGTTTAGCCAATATTAGAGCAAAGTGTAGCAGAAACAGGGTAGACAAAAATTAAACCCTGGCTCTACCACTTGCAAACTGAGTGGACTTGACAAGTTATTTCTCAGAGCTCTCCTTTCTCACTCAACAAAATGGTGTAATAAATACCTGTTGCACAGGGTTGCTGTGTGGACTCAAGATAATATATGTAAAGCATCTGGAGTACGCTAGGCTTTCAAGTCCCGGAGCTGTTGTTAATGCACATACCTCATTCATGGCTCCCATCTATACTGAGTTGGAAAAGTGCCTTAATGGTGTCAAACAAGAGAGCATACTTCCTCGACCCAGGAGAGCAAACTGAAAGTACTGCAAAGGAAAAATGTATTGACACTGTGCCATTACCAGAACTAACACACATTCACTGGAAACTCCCTTGGTGCCCATAAGCCATTACAAATCTATCAACCTTGAGTCTGTCTAAGCATGTTTTTAAGCAATTTATACTTTTCAGCTTATAAAACCTACTGGGATAACAAGTTCCACCTGTTAATCATAGCCTATAAATCTCCCCTTCACTAACACAACAGCCTTCAGGGAAGGTGATGAGACCCAGGGGAAGGAGTTCAGATGCTGTTTTCAAATGTGGGTTGAATCTGCCATTTTCTACCTGTAAGGGCTTAGATAAGTTGCTAACCTCCATGATCCTTGGTCACTTCCCTATGAAGTGGGGATAATAGTACCTAAGCCACACATGGTTCAACCTCAGAGATTTTGACTCACTCTTCCTTCTTCCAAAACATGTTTTTTCCGCATATATAGGTATCTTGTTCATTTCATTAAAGTTTTTATCCAAAGTGCACCTATGTAAAATGTCCCATGTCTATACCATAAACACTTAAAAAACAAGACAAACTTTTTTCAGACATTGGACAATAAGCAGAAAAGTTACTGAGAGTAAGGAATAAGGATGAGCTTTATGAATGCATTGGCTATCTGTCTGGAGTTAATTTCTGGAACTCAGAATAGGCAGAAGAAGCCCAAACTGAGATTGGAATCTTGCTAAGTTGAAGAGACTAAGATAAGAACACTATGAGACAGAGGTAACTGGAATTTTGTGGGGAAGAATACCTGAAAGGAGAGAGCTAAGCAGAGAAAATTTTCCCCAAATCTGTATAAGGTTTCCCTTCCTGTCGTTGGATGAATGCTAATTTGTGTGTGCATGGGGTTAAACTCTACAAGACTGTGCAAAGAAGAGCTGCTGGGGAACTATAAGTTGAACAATTCCCATTGCTCACATGTAGCTGGGAGACATTTGAGTTTCTACCAGTCAGAATGGAGAAAACTCACTAAAAACCGATGACCTTCAGTAGAGACCCCAGACAATACCCAGTAACTGCAGAATATACATTTCAGTCAAGTGCACATGTAAAACACTGTTGGATGATATGCTGGTCCATAACAAGTCCAAATAAACTTAAAAGAACTGCAATCACATGGATATGTGCTCTGACCATAATTAAACTAAATAATAAATCAATAACAAAAAGATATCTGAAAAAAACCTAAATATAAATAAGTAACATACATGTAAATAATCCATGAGCCAAAGGAGAAATCACAAGAGAAATTAGAAAATACATAACAGAATGAAGTAAAAATAGAACATAACAAAATTTGTGGGATGCAGCTGAATCAGTGCTTAGAGAGAAATGTAAGGCTATAAATACTTATGGTTTTTAAAAAAAGAAAGACCTAAAATCAATTACCTAAGATTTCACCTTAAGAAGCTAGGGAAGAAAAGACAAATTTAACCCCAAGTAAGGAGTAGAAAGAAAATAATAAAAATGAGAAGGGAAACCAATGAAATAGGATATATAAAACAATAGAAATTTTAAATAAAAGCAATAAACCCAATTGAATTTGTTCTTTGAAAATATATTAAAAGAAAAAAACAAGGTTTATCTCAGGAATGAAAGATTGATATATCATTAGAAAATCAGGCAACGTAATTCACCATATTAACAAACACAAAGAAAATAAAAACCATACAATTATTTCTTTGAACTAGAGTAAGTATTTGAGAGAATTCAGCTTTCATCTCTGGAATAAAATATAAATAAAAGGAAACATCTTTAACCTGTAAGGGGAATCTGCAAACAAACAAACAAAAACCTACAATTAGCTCCATATTTAGGGATATGAGACTGAGTGATTTTCTACAAGATTGGGATAAGGCAAGGCTCTCCACCCTCATCAATTCTATTCAACAATCTATTGGAGATCCTAGCCAATGCAATAAGATAATGAAAAGAAATGAAAGAAATACAGGCTGGAAAGGAAGAAATAAAACTGTTTATTCTCAGATGATATTATCATGTACATAGAAAATCATAACAAATACCTGAAAAAACTTCCAGAACTAATTAGTAAATTTAGGAAAAATTATAATAAACAAAAACAATATACCAAACCCAATTGTAATTATATTTAATAACAGCAAACAATTTAGAAATAAATTTTTTAATGCCACGTGTAACAATATCAACAACAAAAAATACTTAGGGATAAATTTAACAAAATATGTGTAAGACCAGAACACAGAGAACCATAAAACACTTCTGAGAGTAATTAAAGAATTCCTAAGTAAATAGAAAGATAGTTCCTGTTTACAGACTAGAAGATTCAATATTTTTAAGGTGTCAATTAGCCCCAAACTGATCTAGAAAGTCAATGCAACTCCATTCAAAATCTCAGCGATCTCTTCTTTAGAAATTAACAAGATGATTTAAAAATGTATGTGAATGCAATAAACCCAGGATATCCAAAGCAAATCTGACATAGAAGAACAAACATGAAGGATTTATACACCTCATTTCAAGACTTTCGACAAAGTCAGCAACTTTCCCTTTAAAATGCCAGATAGTAAATATTTTAGGCTTTGCATGCCATATAAAACTCTTTAAAGATATGAAAACTATTTTTAGCCCATAGGCTGTACAAATCAAACTATGGCTGGATTAGGCCTAGAGACTTTAATTTGCTACATGACAAACTTCCCTAACAATAGTCAAAATAGTGTGGAAATGATGTAAGGATAGATATATAAGTCAATGGAACAAAATAGCATCCAGAAATAGACCCACACATATATAGTCAATTTAATTTTTGGAAAGAGAGCCAAGGTAATCCAACAAGGAAGACATTAGGCTGCACTGCCCAAGACAGGGTTGGAGCTGAAGACATAATTTAGAGAGGCAAGAGTTTAATTTACATCTCATGGTTTTACAAACCTTCAGCAAGAGGAATAATCAATAATTTTTCATTCAGGCATTTAACCCTCTTAACTGTTTCCACATCCCACATTGGTTGCTTGGTTGTTTACTGCTGTTCAGTCCTAAAAACAGAAACACATAAAAGTAACCATGACACAGTTTTACAACTTCTGAGAACACTCTTAAGGAAGTCCAATCTCTACCATGCCAAGAAATCTGCCACCCTTCCTCCTTATTTAAGAAGGCTCCTTTAGAACTGGACCACTCCCCACCTTCATCCACTAAGTCACACAGCCCCAACCCCATCTTCTTGGGCAGTGCAGCCTAATCTCTTCCACAGGCCAAGATTTCATGAACAAAGACCTGTTAACTCTCTCTAGGAGGAAAAAGAATCACAGGTCTCAAAGACACAAAGTCCTACTGAAAAGTAGAAAGAAAGATGGGTTTTCCTCAGTGATGAGACTACTTCCAAGAAAACAAGACCTAGTCAATTTTTAAGTGTGTTAGTCTACTTTATTAATTTTTCAAGAAATTAATTGTCCTGTTGCCAGAATAAATAAGAAAATTAAAATAACTCATAATCTCACTCCCTGGAGATTAATGAATTAATATATTTGTTATACACAGAGCTAGAACTAATTATGAAACAGAAATTAAAAAAAAAAAAAAGATGTCAACACCTAAATGGGTAAACGACATGACAGCTAATTCACAAAAGAGGAACTAAAGCTGGTAAACAGCTTTATTCTTTCTGAAAGCCTAAAGTGCAAATTCAAACAATAGTGTTGTTCTAAATTTCACCTATTAAGTTAGCAGCAAACAAAAATACTGGAGATATAAATCCACAATTATAGTTGCAGACTCCAATATACCTCTCTCAACAACTGATAAAACAATTAGGCAAAAAAATCAGCAAGGATATAGAAAAACTCAAGACCACCAACCAACAGGTTGGTCTAATCAACATTTACACAACACTCCACCCAACAACAGAATGCACATTTTTTTCAAGCACCTATGGAACATACATAAAGATAGACCATTATCCAGGCCATAAAAAAAAAAAAAAAACTTCAGCAGATTTCAAATAATTAAATCATACAGAGTGTCTTCTCTGACCACAATGGAATCAAACTAGAAATCAATAACAAAAAGATAAAAGGGAAATCTCTAAACACTGGAAACTAGACAACATAGTTCTAAATAATCTATGGGTCAAAAAGGAAGTCTCAAGAGAAATATTTAAATACATTGAATTGAATAAAAATGAACTAAGATGAAAATTTGTGTGACAGAGCTAAGGCGGTGTTGAGAGGGAAATTTATAGCACTAAATTCATATATTAGTAAAGAATAAAAGTTTCAAATCAATTATCTAAGATCCACCCAAAGAATTAGAAAAGGAGAGCAAATAAACCCAAAGCCAGCAGAAGGAAGGAAATAATACAGATAAGAGCAGAAACCAATGAAATCAAGAACAGAAAAGCAGTAAAGAAAAAAATCAATGAAATAAAGAGCTGGTTCTTTGAAAAGATCAATTAAAATTTCAAATCTCTGATAAGACTAACAAAGAAAAAATAGAGAAGATATAAATTACTAATAGAAATAAAGCAGGGGATATCACTACAGACCCTACAGACATAAAAAAGATAATAAGAAGTACTATAAACAATTTTGCACACATAAATTTCACAATTTAGATGAAATGAACCAATTACTCAACAAGTACAAACTATTCCAACACACCCAATCTGAAATAGATTATTTGAACAATAGATTTAAAAATCTATTGATCTATCTATAGATTTAAAAATCTCCCCCCAAAAAAGAAATATCCAGGCCTAGATGATTTAACTGTTTAAGAAAAATTAATACAAATTCTGTTTATTTTTTTCAGAAAATAGAAGAGAAAGGAATACTTCCCAACTTATGCTATAAAGTCAGTCTTATCATGAATTCCAAAACCAGACAAAGGCAATACAAAGAATATCCCCCATGAATATAGATGGAAAAATTCTTAACAAAATATTAGCAAAGAGAATTCATCAATACGTTAAATAATTATACACCAAGATCATGCAGGGTTTATTCCAGGAATGCAAGTCTATTTCACTATCTGAAAATCAATCAGTGTAATGCACCACATTAACAAGCTAAAGAAGAAAAATCACATAATCATATCATGATGCAAAAAAAAAAAAGCATTTGACAAAATCCAACACTCATTCATCATTTTTAAAAAATCTTTCAGAAAATTAGGAAGAGATAGATCTTCATCTATCTATTCTATCTATCTATATAGATCCTTTACTCTCAACTTGATAAAGAACATCTACAAAAATAAAACATAACAAAACCTATAGCTAACATCATACTTAATGATGAAAGATTGAATGTGTTCTCCCTAAGATTGAAAACAAAGCAAAGATGTCCACTTTCACCATGGCTATTCAACATAGTACTGGAAGTTTTAGCCAGCACAATAACACAGGAAAAGAAAATAAAAGACATGCAAATCAGAATAAAACTATCCCTCTTTGCAAATGATCTATATAATACCAATAAACAGGATACAAGATAAAAATACAAAAAACAATTATATTTTGTATATACTACCAATGAACATGTAGACAATGAAATTTTAAAATACAATAACATTTATGATCATTTAAAATAATAATAACCAGGTATGAATTTTCCAAAACAGGTACAGGACTTGTATTTTGAAAACTACAAAATGCTGATGAAAAAAAAATCAAAGATCTAAATAAATGCAAAAGCATGCCTTGTTCCTAGATTAAAAGACTGAACATGAGAAAGATATCAATTCTTAAATTTATATACAAGTTTAATGTAATCCCTATGAAGATTTTGTAAATAAAGAGAAGATTATGGTAAAATTTTTAAAGGACTAAAGTAAGTAAAGCTATTCAGAAAAAGAATAAAGTGAGAGGAATCATTCTACCTGATTTCAAGACTTATGTAGTTACTGGAATCAAGACTGTGTGCCTGCTCAAAAAATAAATAAACTCTTAATTAATCTTAAAAAGGACTGTGTGGTATTGATAAAGGACACATAGATCAATAGAACAGAATAGACAACCCAGAAATAGCCTGACACAAGTACAAACAACAGATTTTGACATAGGTGAAAAGCAACGCAATGGAGAAAGCACAGTTTTTTCAAAAAATTGTATCAGAACCACTGGATATCCATAACAAAAATAAATAAACCTCAATCTAAGTGTCACCTCTTACACAAAAACTAACTCAAAACTGGCTATAGATTGAAATGTTAAATATAAAACTATAACACTTTCAGAAAAAAAACACAGAAGAAAAACCTTTGGGACCTGGGGATTGGTGAAGAGTTCTTAGATATAACACTGAAAACATGATCCATAAGAGAAAAAAAAAATCAATAAATTGGACCTTATCAAAATTAAAAGCTTTTTCTTTGTGAAAGACCCTGTTAAGACAATGAGAAGGCAAGCTACAGACTTGGAGAAAATATTTGAAAACCACTTATCTGAAAAAGGACTCATATCCAGAACATATAAAGAACTCCCAAACTGAAGATTTTTTTTTAATCAATTCAATTAGAAAATGGGCAAAAGACATGAAGAGAGATTACATAGAAGAGAACAAACAGATGGCAAATTGTTATATAAATGAGCCAAAAATGGCCTTTTTGTATTGGCCCCTAGATTGCTTACTTCTTCACTGCAGGCTGAGACACATTAGCCTAAAAGCCTGCTGGCACCAATTTGAATTTTTACACATCCAGCTGTTTTAAAGATAGACCGACTAAGCAGATTTTTAGCCATTTATGGCTTCCTTGCTTTACATTCCCTGAAAAACCTCATTTTGTATCTGTTGACCACTGATAGGCTAGAGCCTTATGGTTATAAAACCACAAGCTACTATGGCCCTTAGGAGTTCTGTGACCCAGAGGCTCCCTGCTGTGCTGCTACATCACCCAAACAGATAAGCCTCCTCTCTGATCCTCCTCTTTCCTTGACCTCCCCTCATTCTGAGTAGCAACGCCCCAAGCCATAGCTTCCAAACAGACTTCTGCTAGAAGAGATTTCCCTTCACACGCAACCCTGTCCAAGCACCAGCCAATTAAGTCTGTTGTGTTTTACTACCTCTCCTGGTCGTATCTTTTTTCTTGATCTGTCCAGAATCTCTCAATCCCCAGCCGTAAACAAACTCATGGAAAGATATGCTGTATCATTAGCCCTTCGGGAGATGCAAACTAAGACCATGATGAGATATCACTATATACCTATTAGAACAGTTGAAATTTAAAATATTGACAATACTAAATGCTGGTGAGAATGTGGAGAAACTGGATCTCTTATCTATTACTGGTAAAAATATAAAATGTACAACCACTCAGGGAAGTAGTTTGGCACACGCAAACCAAATGACCCCAGGAATTATGCTCTTAGACATTTATTCCAGAGAAGTAAAAGTATATGTCCACATAAAATCTTGCACATGATTGTTTATAGAAGCTTTATTTGTAAAAACCCAAACTGTGCACAACTAAAATGTCCTTCAATAGGTGAATGGTTAAACTCTGGTTCATCCATACCAGGAAATACTATTCAGCAATAAAAGAAGGGAATTATTGATACATGCAACAATTTGGATGGATCTAAAAGGCATTATGCTGAGTGAAAAAGCTCAATCTCAAAAGGGCAAATACTGTATAATTCCATTGAAATAACATTCCCCAAATGACAAAATTATAGAGATATGCAATGGATCGGTTGTTGCCATGGGACAGGGATCATAGAGGGGAAGGGTGTAGGTGTGACTATAAAGGGATAGCACTAGGGAGATACTTGTGATCGAATAATTCTGAAATTGACTTCAGGCGTGGTTACACAAATACACATGACATGGGAAAATACACATACATTGTGCCGATGTCAAATTCATGGTACTGATATGGTATCATTATTATGTTAAGATATGGAGAGGGTTAATTTCAACCGGCACGGTGAAATTTCTCCTCAACAACTTTACTTAGCCAGTTTGTCATTCCCCTTGTAAAGCAAGCAGACTGATGCCCACTGAGACATTATCACTCCCACTGTAGTCTGCTCTCCAGGACTCTGTGTTCTAATGCTCCCACCAATTGAGCTGCCTGTTTACCAAGAGTACGTTGTATCTGTTCTCAAGCCTGTTGGGACCACTGGAACTGTTTTTCTAATTACTTAATTTAAATAAACATAATTAAAAACCAATGAAATATTAGTGAGATAAGTAGGAAAGTGGCTGTTTCATTCAAAACGAAATTGAAAGCTTTGGAAAGACTCAAAAGAAAGCCAAATTATGGATGTCGAATTAGGGGTGGGTGAGTCAACAGTAAAAGATTCAGAGGGGGTAAGAATTTTAAAAATCCAGAAGAATGCTGCATTCAGGTGGTCTCACAAAGACCTCTAGTTCTTGCTCTCTTTTACAGAATCCTAAAGGGGAAATTTCAGACAATGCATTGAGGAATGACAGGAAAGACAACACAAAAGCCCAAACAGGGGACACATACACCATGATCTTGGCTCTACATCAAATGATTAACAATGTAATAGATTTAGACATAGACATAGGTAAAAGAAAATGCTTAAGGTGTGTTTGTATAATCCTTGATTCTCCATTTTAACTAACTACCACTTCCTGCTACTTCTAATAAGGTTCCTCCTGTACTGCCATATACATATTTGACAATGTGCATCAAGAACCACCCCAAAAGTTCTACTCTCTCATCTCCTCATCTCACTTTGGGAAATTTCATCTAAGAAAATGATTCAAAAATCTAGAGAAAGCTAGATGTGCAAAGATGGAATATTTATATAGTAAAAACTTGGTTTATGATTCACCTAATGCCACTGCCCTTATTTTCTTTGAGGGGTTTATACCCCACCTCCACTGTGTATAGTCTTGGTGCTACCGTGCAGCTAGGCATTCAGGCTTCACCTCTCCTAGGTCTGTGCATGTGACCCAGGCTAGGTCAGTCACATTTTCTCTCTCTCTCTCTCCCTCTGTAGTGGAATAACTCAAGGAGAGGAAACCAGAGCTAACATGTATTCAATCTGACAGCCAAGCTCTAAACAGATCATCAAGCAGTTCCTGTGATCCTGATCCCCAGAATTTCCCCAACTCTTGGGTTTTTTGTTCACCTGGTTCTTCAATCTCCTTGTGAACTTTGAGAACTCATCTATACGCTTCACATAAATCCCTTCTCTGCATAAGCTATCCAGAATTGGTTTCTGTTACTTGCCAATAAAGAACCCTAACTGACTTGATTTATAAAAGTAGAAAAATATAGGAATCATCTAAACGTCAAAGAATTGGAAAACAGCAACATATAGTTTAGCCACTCAAGGAAATAATATGCTGTCATTAAAAATTATAGTTATTAGGATATATAATACAATAATGATGTCTATAATACAATATTTGTGGGGAAAAAAGTCAGGGTGCAAAATCTTACATGCAGTATAATTACAACTATGTAAAATATACACAGAAGAACTTCAAAATAATAATATGGTTGGGATTATGTTTTTTGTTCATTTTTCATATTGTTTACATTTTACTAATTGAATTGCCATCTTTTCAAAATAGAAAAGCTAATATTTATGTTTGTTCAGTTTTTTAAATAGGAAAAGAAACAGATGCAAACACTTTGGTCCTTTATTGTTGTCACTGTCTGTCTTTATAATGGGGCATGAGTTCTCCCATTGGCTCACTGCTTAACTGTCTGTTGCCATATAATGGATATTGCACCTCAGATTCTTGAGTGCCTAGGATGGGCTGGGCACAGTGCTAGAACTTTACACCATCTCTAATCCTTATAACAATCCTATGAGGTCAATAATATTGCTCCCAATTTTCAGAAAAACAAATTGAAGCCTAGAGTTTGTAGCAGCTGAAGTCCCCATGATAAGTGACAGAGACAGGATTCAATTAGCATCATGTATCACATATGTTCTATAGCACAATTTTGTTTATATATGAAACAAGGTATTAAAATTAACATTTCATTAAAATGAAAATCTGAATTTTCATCCAGACACTAATATACAATAGGTATGAACATTTCCAAGTGAGGAATCACTATAGACTTTCAAAGTAAATTCTTGAGAACAATTTCCCAGGCCCCTCACCCACTTGGATGATATAAAAGGGTAGAAAAATAGAGGAAGGAGAATTCTGTGAGTAGGCTTATTTGGGAGAGAGCTGTGCTGGAAGTCTCATTCCCTCTCCCAGGTGGTTAGAGGGTTTCTTTCACAGAGCTACTCAGAAAAGACCCCTACATGTGGGAGCAGCTCAGCAGATGGACTGGGGTCCATTTTCTCTAGGGAAATCAACAGAAGGGGCAATGGGCTGGCAAGTGCACTTCCAGGGCTGTCAGGGCCAGGGATGCTGATTGCTTCCTCAGGACCAAATGAGGTCCCCTGTGGCAAGAGCTGAGTTGATTTGTCTCAGTTCTGGTCAATTAGGGCAGCTTAGAGGCACCAAGGCACCCAGCAGCAAGTAGCTGGATGGAACTCCTAGAGGTTGGGGAAAGGAGTCACAAGTCACCACCCAAAATAAAGATGGATCCAAGGACTTACAGGGGAGGAGAGCCCAGTAGGAAACTTCTGAAAAGTACACAAAAGAAAGAGTCACAAGTAAGAGAGACAGCTATAACCATCCACTGTGACCAAGGAATCCACGTGCCACACACAAGACAGCACCAGTTCAAGAAGGACCTCCCTTTACCCTAGCACCTTTCTCCCCATCGGACCCTGGCGGGGTTAGACACAGGGCAGCTAGGGGGCTGGAAATAAGAGAAGAGCAAAACAGAGGAGAGAGAAACTTCCAATGAAGCCCATCTTCCCCACATCACGCTTCCCACTGGCATCAGGGAAGAAGATTTAAAGCTAAATCCAGCTCAAAACTTAAATATTATCTTGGACTAAGCTTTAAAATTACTGCATTAAGACTGCATTTTCGGGAACTTCCCTGGTGGTCCAGTAGTAAAGAATCCACCTTCCAATGCAGGGGACACGGGTTTGATCCCTTGTCGGGGAACTAGGTTCCCACATGCCACGGGGCAGCTAAGCCTGTGTGCCACAACTACAGAGCCCACATGTCCTGGAGCCTGCGTGCCACAACTGGAGAAGAGAAATCCCGCACACCACAACTAGAGAGAAACCCGCACGCCACAACGAAAGATCCCGTATGCCACAACTAAGACCTGACACAGACAAAAAAAAATTTAATTTAATTTAATTTTAAAAAAATTTAAAGAAATACTGCATTTTCAACAAAAAGTGACTGTCTAACTGTTGAAACTGTGTACAAGCCCCTGTGTCCTTATTTTTTGAAGTAAAAGGCTGACTCAAGAGTTAATGATTGGGAAACATAAAGATGTAGAAACAAAGAATAGCTGTTGGGCTGGGGAACAGGTAAAAATTTAGACTATAAATCTGCCGAATAGCAGAATCACAGAACTCCCAGTTCCCTTAAAGATATAGATAAAGGCCTGATACACATTCCTAAATTGTTTTTACAGGAAGTAGACCCCCACCAGATGACCAAAACTGCTGACCAAAAGAATATGGACCCTAGATTGGTAGAAACCAGAAGGTTGATGATGCTTGAAACTTCACCTTGATGCCAATCAATCCCAGAATTGTGTACAAGCTGATAGTGCATGCTGCAGCCCCCTCCCTCACTCTGCCTTTAAAACCTCTTGCCTGAAAGTCATTGGGAAGTTCAAGTCTTTTGAGCATGAGCTGCCCATTCTCTTTGCTTGGCACCCTGCAATAAATGCTGTACATTCCTTCACCAAAACCCAGTGTCAGTAGATTGGCTTTACTGTATGTGGGCAAGCAGACACAAGCTTGGTTTGGTAACACTTCTTGTACTTAGGAGTGAGCAGAAAAGCCATGGCACCTGCCAGAATTCCTATGCAGAGATAGGGGAAAACACTCAAAGGAGGAACAGAATTTTTTTTTAAGTCATGTTTTAATATGTCATGAGCTGTACTTGTTCAACATACTGGTTGAACCCACTGGTTTTATTTATAGATGTCTGGCTGGCTGACTAGGCCTGTGCTCTAGGACAGGGCCTAGGGTTTGTCATCACAATATTCCCAATACTTAGTACAACACTTGGCACAGAGTAAGAGTTTATCAGATTCTCTCCCCACTGATCACACTACCTAAAGAAATGGTGGATGAGCCAGGAAGATTATCTTAGTTCCATATGATACCCTCAGTAACTTATTTGAATTTCTCACATCTTGAGAGAGATTGGGAAACAATTTATCTGTTTCCTTTATTTAACAAATTCTGGCATTGACCTCTTTAGGTATCCAAAACAGCACTGTTTGAGGTTATTTCAGGGCACTGTGTTTTTTCCAAAGTAGCATTTTATTGTTGTTTAAAGTAATTCTGAGAGCACTCCATATTAAATATTTTGTGTTAAATCTTCTCTGATGTTTTTAGAGAGTATATAAGAGAAACAGAACCCAAAATATAGGTAGACAGATAGATAGATAGGCAGATAGACAGATAGATAGATAGATTGATTGATTGATTGATTGATTTTATGAAATTGACTCATATGATTTGGGAGGCTGGCAAAGCCAAAATCCATAGAGCAGGCCAGCATTCTGGAGACCCAGGGAAGAGTTGATGGTAGAGTGTTTAGTCCAAATTTCACAGGGCAGAAGTCTGGAATTCCTTGTTGTCTTCAGGAGAATTCCTTCTTCTTCAGAAATCCTGTCTTTTCCTCTTAAGACTTTGAACTGATTGGACGAGGCCCACTCACATTGTGGAGGATAATCTGCTTTACTCAAAGTCCACTGATTTAAATGTTCATCTCATCTTAAAAGAATGCCTTTACAGAAATATCTAAACTGATGTCTCACCCAGCAACTGGGCACAGTGGCCTAGCCAAGTTGACACACAAAATTAACCATAATAGGGGGAAAGATTTACCTTATATCAAGAATATAGGACATTATGGGGGTAAACATGCATCTCCCCATTGCTCCTGGACTAGGGGAAGTTAAAAAGTTTTCCCAACATTATTGTCATACATGAGTTGGAGATTTTTTCTTTCTTTCTTTCTTTGCCCAGGTCTTCTAGAAAGAAGAGCCTGAGGCAGAGTTTAGTTGCTTACAACTTATATGGAAGGGCAAGACCAGGGCTCTGACAATGAAGGAAAATGGGAAGTGAGGAAAGGGAAAACATGATGTCTTGTGGGGCAGTGTATTACCCTGTGGGTCATCACTTCACAGTGAGCTAAGAGCCTCAGCATATCACTCATAAGGCTTGCTCACCCAGTACTGTACACAGATGGGCCAAGAAGAGAAAGACCGCCTCAAAGTGGTACCAAGGAGAGAGAAGGAGATATTCATCTGTCTGACTCACTCCTTCTCCTGCTTCCTGTTGGCCAAGATTGACTCCACAAGGACATAACCACGTACACACACTTCCCAATGCATCATCTTGGGGACTGCTCAGGAAGCCAGGTCCCAGGTTCCCACACCCTGTGGCATGGTGTCAGGTCCAACTTCACAAATGGAGCGGTGACCTGACAAGGTGATGTGTCACCAAGAGAGAAAGAAAGAAGCAGAGGAGGACATCTGAGAAAACTAAAGTTTATCCCAAGACACATCAACTTTAGGGAGTGAAGAAAAACAGTGAGAAAAGGTGATTAGAGTAGAATGCTGATCCTATTTGTAAGTGCCTATTTGGAGAGTCTGAGGTGAGATTTTAATTCCCAAGCGTTAGGGGAAAAGAGCTTTGGAGTCACATGAGTCAGAATTTAAATACGAGCCCAGCCCCTTTCCAGCTGTTACCCTGAGCCCCCTTCATTTTTCAATCTGTAAACCCAGAAGAATGAATGCTCCCTGCAGCCAGGGCTGTGATGAGATTTAAATGAAGTCCTGTCCCTAGACTGACACACAGAAATGCTCAATCAGGATAAGATTTCTTCCTTTTCCTTATTTTATCCAACATTCTTCATCTACCCTATAGTAAGATATTCAGAGAAGGAGTTTAAAACCTGAATAACTATCCACGATCACTTTCAAATCTCATGGATGTGTACATTTCAGGTAAAAAGAAATATAGGAATAGTGTAAAAGAGTTATTAGCTACATGGTATGAATTTTAATGAAATTTAATTTTAGAACAGTTTTCTGAACATATTCTTAGCTTTCATCACTCAACAAATATTTGTGAAGCATCCATGTGTCAGGCATAGATTCATAGGCTGTGTTTTGGTAAATTTATGCCATTGGTCTTTTTGCAGCTCAGAAAGTAGGTCTGGGGACATTGTTGGCGGGAGAGGAGACCACATGGTAACTGCTGTAACAGAGGTGGTGTTACATAAAGGAACTTGTTCTTGTTCAATTGTGCCTTGCTTTAGTACATGCTATTCCCACAAGCTAGATTTCTCGTCTTTATCCTTCAAAAAAATTTCTAGGCAGCCATCTATTCCCTTCCTTTATCATAGCCCTAGTCTGGTTCAGATACCTGTCCTCTGCCCTTCTCCATCACAGCACCCATCATACTCCATTGCTGCGTAGTTGCTGATTTTCTGGTCTATATTACCACATTGAATAACAGCTCCTTGTGGACAGACTCATGCCTACTCATCTGGCTAAGTCCAGGGCCTGACACAGTGCTTGGCACATATTGGGCACCCAGTGGAGGAAGAGAGGGAGCAAAAGAGGAAGGAAACCTACTACATTAATACATAAATAAATTAGTTAATATATAAATACATATATAACTGGGTCAGCATATAAAAGAGTAGGCATTATGTACAGTTATATAGGAGTATATAGAACATGAATTTTGATAAAGAAATTTTGTAATAATTTTGGTTTTAATTTTATAGTTTTTTTTTTTGCAGTACGTGGGTCTCTCACTGCTGTGGCCTCTCCTGTTGCAGAGCACAGGCTCCGGACGCGCAGGCTCAGCGGCCATGGCTCACGGGCCCAGCCGCTCCGCGGCATGTGGGATCTTCCCGGACCGGGGCACGAACCCGCGTCCCCTGCATCGGCAGGCGGACTCTCAACCACTGCGCCACAAGGGAAACCCAATTTTATAGTTTTAGCATCTCCCTTTTTGGCCAAAGAACCCTAATTTTTTGTTCTTACTGAAGAAACTGAAACAGAGAAAAGGAAAATTATTCTCTTCAATTCGCAACTTATAAATGGACAGAAACCCCATTCAAACTAAGTTCAGAGAATTTATTGGCTCTGGTCTTTGAAAGTCCAGGGAGTATATCAGCTTCAGGAATAGCTGGATCTGCGGGCTCTTTCCACTTCTCAGTGTTCCTTTGGGTTGGCTTTTCAGATTCAGATTTACCTCACTGATACTTCTAGAAGCTCCAGTGAACAAAGGTACAGTTTTCCAACAGCTCCAACAAAAGTCTCAGGACTGAATCCCATTGGTCTGTCTTGGGTCATGTGCCCATCTCTGAACCAATCATTGTAGTAAGGCAGATGATCATCTAGGCCTGGGCCATGGTTCACCCCTGGAATTTGGGGCAGTATCAGAGCCCCCTGTACACCATGGATAAGAGTGGGAGAGATGCCACTCTCCAAAAGGACATGAAGGTGCTGTCCCCAGAGGAGGGAATGGTTTTGCTGGATGGCAGAACAGCATCTGATCAAAATAAAGTGATGATAGAGTCAAGAGTGGAGTTGATGGCTTTCTATGAGAAAACTTCCAAAGTTCTTGAGGGGGTGGGGGTAGCAGTGGAAATGGAAGGAAGGGAGGGAGTGGAAAGATAAAAGGAGGGAGACTGAGAGACACAGGGTAATGGCCAGGCTGCGCTGGGTAAGGACAGAGAACAAAGAGGGAGGCAAGCAAGACGACTAAGTGACAATGTGGACTGGACAGGTGACATGAAGACCAGTACTTTGAGAAGATCTCTCATGCATGGGTACCACCCTAGAAGCCTATCCACTTCCATCTGACTTTGTTAAAATCCTAGAATCACATTTCCAAGTTTAGGAAAACTTCCTTCTCTTTGTTCCTTCAAAAGGAGCCTGGTCTTTGAAATCTGGCTTCCAAAAAAAAGAGCCAATTTTATTATTATTATCATTATTAATCTCCTGATTGAAGAGGAAGGTCATGGGATTAGCAGTCCAACAGACCCTGTCAAATCCCTGCTTTGCCACTTGGCAGCTGTATGAACTTGAACAAGTCACTTCCCCCTCAGAGCCTCAGTTTCCAGAGCTGTAAAATGGGGCTCAGTCAGGATTTTGTAATATGTGACAGCCACCATTCAAGTCCCAGCAGTGCTCAACTCCTGTGAGCTGCTATCACTGTTACTCATGGCACTGTAAAATTTAGAGATCTACAAAAGCCCAGCCATGAGTTCCTCACAACAAGTTCATAACTAAAGCCAGCAGGACAGGCCCCAGATGTGTCTGCAGCCTGTGAAATTTTTCGTTATGGAGCAAATGCTTCCACTTTCTGAAGATCAACATTAACCCAGGTATTCCTTTTTTTTTTTTCCCATACCACCATTAGACTCTGCTCAGGACTCTCAGAGGGAAACAGTACTTAGATAATTCATTTTTAATCATCTGAGCCACACAAGAAAATTTCCTTCTTATCAAAAGATGAAAAAGCAGAAATGAAGGCAAGAGAAAAGGGGAAAGGGGTTTTGCTGGATCTGAACTTGAGCTATGGCCTGCACTTGTACAGAAAAGTCAGTGACCTGCTGGTTTTCACACTGAGTGGGCCCACCCTCTACCACATGAGCTTGCATTTCATCCCTTTAGTCATCCACCCAGTTATTCATCTCCCAACACTCACTGACTACACTCTGCACCAGGTTTGAGGCTGGGCACCAGGAACAGTGTGAAATAAGACCTGTCCTTCGCCCTAAGTAGCTCATAATCCACAGCCGGAGTCCATGAACTGTTTTAATAAAGGACCAGATAAAAGTAAATCATTTAGACTTTGCAGGCCACGTGGTTTCTGTCTCAGCTACTCGTCCCAGCCATCGTAACACGAAAGCATCTAGAGATACCACATATAGGAATGGGTAGAGCTATGTTCCAATAACCCTTGACAAGCAGCCCTAGTTTGCCCACTCCTGCTGTAGAGGCAGAGGATGCCACAGGCAAATAAACACCAGTTTTTAATTGTCCCAAGACAGAGATGAAGGCAAGAGGGAACAGTGGCTTGTGCTGGAATTTAGGCACAAAACTAGGAGAGATGATTAAATATTGGGGAACTTTTGAGACTTATTGGAGTCATTAAGTCATAAGAGTCATTAAGGATGATGCCTAGGTTTCTGGCTTGGGCAACTGGGTGGTAGCCCTTACTGAGGCTGCCCCAAGGGGATGGTCATCCAAATCAGTGTCTCTCGACCTTTTTTTAAATTATCACCCCTCATCTGGAGCCTTTTTAGACATTATTTTCTTAACCACCCCCCATAAAATTCTAATACCACCAATGTACTATATATATTTGTGCACTGATATATATCTCTGCTTTATACATAAAGAGAGTAAGAGGTTTTTTCCCTACCCACAAGAGACAATTTTCATCCCCTTGGGAGCAAGTTAGCCCCTGTCGAGAATGCATGGTCTAGATCTAGGAGAGGTGACTCTATCTCCTGCCTATCCATGGCCTTCGAGGGGGCATGGCCAGAATCTCGAGATGTCCAGAGGAAGACCATGTTAGAACACAGCAGGGCAATGCCACCTTCCAGGGCTTTTGTTACCTTCTCAACCTTCTGAAACTTCTGGGATTACTTTGCCCCAGATTTTCACTTGGCTTTTCACCCACAGTCACAAGGTGATTAAAAAAAAAAAAAAAAAAAAAAAAGGATATTCACAATTGGCACCATAACTCCCCTTAAGAAGAAGATCCTAATTTAGTGTGGAGAAAACACCTAAAGAAGTGCTTTGGGTAGAAGATGAGAGCCTTGGTGTAGGTATTACTGGAGAGGGGTGTAGAAAGCATTTACTGTTCTGGAGAACAGGATGGGGTGAAAAGAGAAGCTAGGGCAGACCCAGCAAGACAGGAAGGCCACCTGAAACACATGGATCCCTTCCCTCAACGTGCAAATCTTCAAGGAATGCAACAAGCACACCCAAGATGTCCCACACGATCACATTTCTGGGAAGATGTGAAGGGGATGGGATTTGCACCAGAGAGGAAGACAAAGGAAGGTGAATGCATGAAGGTGCAGCAGGCAGACCCCAAACAGGTGAGCCCAGGAATAGAAAAACTCTGGAGGTGTCTCGTTTCCAAGACAACATAACTGGGAGCATGAGATGATCCCACTCAAATTTCCAGGTCCAGGGAAGCCCAGGAAGATGGCCAAGGATTGCTTTCTGTATCAGCTCCCATAAGCGTGCAAGCCACGGAAGACCCAGCAAAAAGTTAAGCAACCAGGAAGTATTATCTCAGGAATAAAATGTTCAGAGGGAGGACATCTCAGTGTTGGTTCATTCAATCTTAACATTGTCATCATGGCATCTTCCATCTTTCCCCTGCCATCCTTGTTATGTGGGCCATGTCTCCCTTCTGGGGTTCCTAGGGGCTACCACAGTTAGAGCCACATCTAGAGGCAGAAAAAGTGTGAGTGGCTGTTGTGTAAAAGAGTGAAGAGGGCTTCCCTGGTGGTGCAGTGGTTGGGCGTCCGCCTGCCGATGCAGGGAACACGGTTCGTACCCTGTTCTGGGAGGATCCCACATGCCGTGGAGCGGCTGGGCCCGTGAGCCATGGACGCTGGGCCTGCGTGTCTGGAGCCTGTTGCTCCGCAGCGGGAGAGGCCGCAGCGGAGAGAGGCCCGTGTACCCAAAAAAAAAAAAAAAAAAAAAAAAGAGTGAAGAAAACTTTCCCAGATTCTCACCTGAACCCCGAGTCCTCAGCACACATCTCAGAGGTAATGGATTTATGATAGATCCTTGTCCATAGTAGCCCCAGGCAAGAAGAATGGAATTAACTTCATTGGCCAAACCAGCGATTCTCAGAGTGTAGTCCCTGGATCAGCAACCTCAGCATCACCTGGGAGTTGCTTAGAAATGCAAATCACCAACCCCAGCCCAGGCCAACTGAATCTGAAACTTTAGTGGTGGGACCCAGCAATCCATGGTTTAGGGAGCCCCCCAGGTGATTCAGATGCACCCTGAAGTTTTGAAACTAACCACCTGGCTTAGACCAATAAACATGCATCCCTGTGGACTTACCTGTCCTGCAGGTGGCTACCTGAGCATGAGAGAGGCCAATTGGAAAGTCAGCAGGGTGGAGAGCCTGTACTCTCATCACTCGGCAGGGCAGAGATGAATGAATTCCTCATGGATCAGGTGGACCCATGAAAGTACCTGGACTTAAGCATCTTGCCAAAGGCAAGACAACGCAAGACTTTAAAGGAAAGATCTTTGCCCCACATCTAAAGATTAGCAACAAAATGTATACTGCTATTTTATAGAGTAAAATAAAATGCTTAAGCTATGTTGGTATAATCTTGTTTTAAATGATCAATTACCTATTTAAATTACCAAGTTCCCTGTTGCTTTGAATAAGAAAGGAAACTTAAACACCTCTCAACAACTGATAGAATAAGCAACACCCCAAAAAACATTATAAAGATGTAGGCTATCTAACCAACATGATTAACAAATCTGACCCAATTGACATATATAGAACACTGCACACAACCATAGAAAAATACATTTTTTAAGTGCACATGGATTTACCAAAACTAGCCACATTGCTAGGTCATGAAGCAAAGGTCCACAAATTCCAAAGGACTGAAATTATATTGAGTATGTTCTCTGACTGTGATGGGATTAATCTAGTTAACAATAACAAGAATATTTTCAACATTTGGAAATATTTGTAAATTAAGCAACATGCTTCTAAATAACCCACTAGCCAATGAAGAAGTCAAAAATAGAAATAAGAAATCATCTTGCACTAACTGCTAAGGAAAATATTACATGGTTGTGGGCCACAGCTAAAACTGTGATTAGGAGGAAATACATATCAAGTATAACTTTAACTGTGTGTATCTAGAGAAAAGAAAGTCTGAAAATGAATAATCTAAGAATCTATCACAAGAAATTAGAGAAAGAGGAGCAAATTAAGTCCAAATGAAGTTGAATAAAGGAAATGATAAAGAGTAGAAATTAATTAAATAAAATGGAGATTTAAATGAAGTCTTACATGGAAAGCATCTAGTGTGTAACAACTGCAAGGAATGAATAGCCGTCTTTCACTTTGGTTGGAATACTGCTAGTATTACAGCATAATCCTGGCTTTGGAGCTAAGTATATTTTATTATGTTAAGGAAGAATCAACTGGTTTCTATTTCATTAATAATCGTTGAGTTGTGTCAAATTTTGTGTTGAATTGTGTTTGATTGTTTCAGCAATCATAGAGGTAATCTGGTGATTTTTCTCTTTAAATCATTAATTTAATCAATTTCCTAATAGGAAATCATCCTTGAATTCCTGAAATAATACTTGGCCCTATAATATTATTTCCGTTACATTTTCTTTCATTTGTGAGAGTTCTTTTCAAGTCTTTTATTGTGATGCTACACTGTGGTCTCTAATACTTTACTTAGATTGTTGTATTGATATTCATAGGTGACTTTGGTCTTTCAGTTTTCTTTTCATCTCAATCTTTATCAGGTTTTACTAACGTTAATGTCACTATTTTTTAAAAAAGAAGAAAATCATGGTTCTTTTTCTTTGTTCTAGATTCGTTTAAATAAAATTGGAATTATCAGTTATTTAACATTTTGCCTTGAAGAATTACAGATTTAGAGAAAAGTTGTTTTTTTTAAAAAAGTACAAATTTACCATAGCCCAGATTCCCTAAATCTATATGTCATTTTTTCTGAGTCATTTAAGAGTAAGTTATACATATATCCCTTTAACCCTAGATACTTAAGTGGGTATTTTCTGAACACAAGTACTCTTATAAAACCACAAGACAATTGTCAAAATCAGGAAATTAACATCTATACAATCCTATCATCTAATCTATAGACCTTATCAAATTTTATCAGTTTTCCCAAAAATGTCTTTCATAAAACTTTTTTCTCTAGTTAAGACCCAATCTAGCATCACATGTGTATTTATCATGTCTCTCCAGTCTCCTTTAATCTGGAGCTTTTCCTCAGTCTTTGTCTTTAAAAATCTTGATATTTTTGAAGAGTGCAGGTTATTTATTTTGTGTAATATCCCTCAAGTGGAGTTTTCTGGTGTTTCTTCGTGACTAGATTTAAGTTATAATTTTTTGTCAGAAATGCCACAAAAATGAGGTCATGTCCTTCTTAGTGCATTATATCAGGAGACACACATATGTTTGTCCTGCTATAAATGATGTTCACTTTGATCATTCAGTTAATGTGTATCTACCAGATTCTCTGCTGTAAGGAATATCTGTGCTTTAATAGTTTGGTTAAAATTCCTCTAGCAACTTTATAGCATTTTTTTTTCTTCATGGAGGGGATGGTAGCTTTTTCAAGACTTTCTTTATAATTGGTTTATTTAGACATTAATCTCTTCTGAGATCAAGCTTGATAAATTACATTTGCCTAGAAAATTGTTTATTTCATCTAGATTTTAAATTTTATTTTTAGGGAGTTATAGGAACTGATCTCATTTTTTAAACTCCTGTTTGATAATATTTCCCCCTTGTCATTTCTTATTTTGCATATTTGAAGTTTCTTTTTATTTTGCTTCGTTAGTTGGCTAGTGGGTTTTTTATATATTTTTCCAAGAACTTGCTTTTGGTTTCATTTGTTTATTACTTCTAAGACTTTTGTTGCCTAATTTGTTAATCTCTGCTTTCATTTTTTTAATTTTTAAATTAACATACAATAAAATTGACTTTTGTGATATAGTTCTATGAGTTTTAACACAGGAATAGTTTCATGTAAACACCACCAATATTAGGAAGACAGAATAGTTCCATCCCTCCCAAAGTTTCTTCATGCTGACCCTTTGTAGTCACTCCATCCCTTAGTCCCTAACCCTGGACAACCACTGATCTGATCTGTTCTCTGTCTCTCTAGCTTGCCTTGTACAGAATGTCATGTAAAAGGAATCATATAGGAAGTAGAATTTCGAGACTGGCTGCTTTCACTCAGCCTAATGCCGTTGAAATTCATCTCTGTTGTTGCATGTATTGATAGTCTGATCCTTTTTATGGTAGAAGAATATTCTGTTGTATGAATGGACAAAAGTTTGTTTATCCATTAACCCATGGAAGGACATTTGGGTTGTTTCCAGTTTGGAGTGATTATGAATAAAGCTGCTAAAGAAGCTGCTACAAAAAGTATAAAGAAATTCTCTTTATTCTTTACAAGGTACTAAGTTTCCCATATGCTAAATATATCTACCTTATTAATTACTTATTCAATTTAAATCTACTTGACCTGTTATTGCCTAAGAGATTTAATGTCCCTTAATATTGTTATGTTTCTATCATGTTTTTTTTTTTCTCCAAGTAATTCTTGTAGTTTTCACTTTAATCAGTGCTGATGCATCATTGTGAATCACACTCTTTGCCCATTTTTTTCTTTTTCCTGGCTTACCGAATCCCTTAATTTTAGAGATGTGTCCTGTAAACATTATAATATTGGTTTTTCATTTCTGACCCAATCTGAATTTATTTTTCCATTAATAGATGAGCATATTAGTTTCTCATTGCTGCTGTAACAAATTATCACAAATTCAGTAGCCTAAAGCAGCACAAATTTGTTACCTTACAGTTCTAGAGACCAGAAGTCTGAAATGCGTCTCATTGGGCTAAAAGCAAGGTGCTGACCCGGCTGCATTTCTTCTGGAGGTTCTAGGGGAGAATTCTTTCCTTGCTTCTTCCAGGTTCCAGAGGCTGCCTGAACTTCCTTGGCTTATGTCCCCTTCATCCATCTTCTAAACCAGAATGATAGGTTGAGTCTCCTTCAGATTGGATCACTTCTCTTCTATACTCGTTTCCCTCTGCCTCTTTAAAGAATGCTTATGATTATATCAGGCCCACCTAGAAAATCCAGATTAATGAAAATATCTACTTAAACTCAACTGAGCTGTAACCTTAATTCCATCCACAACCCTTGCCATGTAACATAACTTAATCACAGGTTCCAGGGATTAAGATGTAAACATCTTTGGGGACCTGGAGAGGCAGCATTATTCTTCCTACCACAGTGAGTTTAGTCCTTTTACATTTAATAGTATGACCAATACTTTGGTCTAAATTATGACATATTTTTGTGCTTTCTTTTCTTGGTGATCAATTTTCTTTGTTTCATTTCCTATAGGCAGTTCTTCTGATATTTAGAAAGGTTTGCACTTTACTCTAGTGATTAGTTTTAAATTATAATAGCATATGGTACTCTTAGTCATTAACTCTTTACTTATCTATTAGTTCCCTATCATCAAATTTTAGTTAATAGTATCCTTCTTTAGTGTTTATATTTGTACTCTTAAATATGTCATAATAGATTGACTTATTGTCCTAAGTTCTTCACTCAAGAGCAATATATTCTTCCCACCACCATTGATAATGGGCCTGGACATGTGACTTGCTTTGGCCAATGTATTGTTAACAGATAGGAAATGAGCAGAGTCCTGAAACGTGCTTCATTAGTTGGCTTGGCCTCTTATACTCTCGTGGTGTGCTATTAGAAGACCTCCCTCTGGGAGCTGCTGCCCCTTTAGCCTGGGTCCAGAGCTAATACATCTGAATATCTGAACCCAACCCACAGCTTGCAGCCAAACCCAGATGACTCACAGCCTGAAGCAGGTCCTCCCAACAATTTTACTTTGGATCAGCCCAAACCTCAGTCAAACTGGTAACAGAAGGATGTGAGAATAAATGTTCTTGTTGTTGTTCTTGTAAACGCTGACTTTAGGGGATTGATTATTATATAGCAAAAGCTGGCTATTATATTTTTATTTCTACTACTTTGTCAACTTTAAATGATATGATTTTACTCCCAGCCATTATATGAAACAATCAATATACTTTCTTTTCCTTCTATATGCTTTACCTTTTCCTCCCTGGTTTTTGTAAGTTTTATTATTTCTATGATGTTTTACAATATGTAACATTCATATCTTATTCTACCTCTTTAATACCCATATTAATATTAGTCTTGGTTCCAAATAGTCTATGTTTTCACTTATGTGTGAAATCTAAAAAATAATAAAACAAATGAATGAATATAAGAAAGCAGGAAGAGACTAACAGATACAGAGAACAAATTAGGGGTTACCAGTACATGAGAGGTAGAGAGATGGGCAAGACAGAGGAAGGGTATTAAAAGGTACAAACTTTAAAAGGTAAAACAAGATACAGGGATATAATATATAGCACAGGGAATATAACCAACATTTTTTAATAACTTTAAATGGAGTATAATCTATAAAAATATCAAATCAGTTTGTTATACACCTCAAACTAATATAACATTGTAAATCAACTATATTTCAATTAAAATATATATGTAAATTATTCTTGATTCTACTGTCAAATATGTACAGTGCTCACTCTCAGTCACTGTTAAACCTATACATAGTTTCTCAAAAAATGTCTTGGTTTGCTGAAGTTTCTCATTTTTATTTTCATCAAGGAGGGCTCATAGGAACACATTCTCTGAGATCTTGTGTTTTTAAAATTGTATTTCTCTGGCTTTTACATGTAAATGATATAAAGGTATAAAACCATTGATTCATATTCTCTTTTATTAGATGTTGCTTAAATGTTGCTCTATTTTCATCTGGAACTGAATGTTGCTCTGGAGAAATCTGAAGCCAGCTGGAGGAGAGAAGAAATAAAGTCCTCTATAAGGGGGAAAATCAGGAATCTTCATATTTGAAGTCTACTAATATTATGAGACAATGTCTCAGTGTTGACCATTTGGGGTCATCTTTGTCAGGCACATAATTTGTTCTTTGCAATATGTAGATTCAAAAAAAATTTTTTTAGGAAACTCTTCTTTATTTATACCTTTGTTATTTGCTCTGTTTCATTATTTTGGTTTTCTTTTTGATGAACTCCAATTATGCATATATTTGATCTCCTTTGACTCTCTTCTACATCTATACAGCCCTCTTTAGCTATTCTTTTAATCTACATTTCACTGTTTGTTCTTCTCACTTCTATTTTCTATGTCCTTTCTTGTGTTTTCATAGTGTTTATTAACCCTGTGCTCTCTCAAATTTTGTCTTTATTTTAATAATGGTTTCATTTTTTTCTTCTATTTCTTTTCTGAGTTTTGCCAGATCACATCTCATCCACTGCTGCCTTGCAATCCCATCCCTGAGTTATTGCATGGTGGTTGTTCTCAGAGGCAATTGCTCCTATATGATATTTTCTGTAAGGTGGAAGTTTTGCTCACAATTTTAGTCTGTTCCAGGGCCATTTTACTGGTGAGTGTTCTTTGTTCATAAATTTTACTGCTCCTTTCTCCCTTTTTTTTATAGTATCTTTGTTAAAATACAGCACTGGCTTGTTTGTATTGCTCATTGTTGACTGCATTAGGACTTTCTGGACCAAACATTGGACAAAGTTTTCTGTAGGTGGGGAGAGGCCGGGGTAGAATTATAATAAAGTTGCTTTTCACAGCTCAGGGTCTCTCTTCTCCTCATTTGCTACAAAGTCAGAGTGCTTCTACATATAACCTGGTGTGGAGGATTAAATTTCTATCCTCACTTATTCATCTCCCAAAGTACTATGCATGTACACTCTTGTCATGGTCTTATGGTGATGGATTGTACTTCCTTACATCTTGGTTTCAGAGTTGACCATGCAACATGCTTTAGCTAATGGGCTATTAGTGTGTATGCCATGAGCAAAGCATGAAATGTGCTAGTGTAGTTAGATTTACCTTCTTGACTCTTGCTTTTCATCATGAGAAGAATATGCCTCAGGTTGCCACTGGATTAAGAAGGTTGAGATACACATGGAGCAGACCAGCACCCAGCCCTCAGACTGTAGTCAAACCCAGCTTAGACCAGCCTAGATACATTAGCTCCAGCCACCCTGAAGACACATGAACAGGAAAAAATGTTTATTGAATTTGGAGGTGTTTTTTATGTAGCAAAAAATGACTGATACTTTCAACCTCCTTACTTGTCTGAAGCTAACCAAGTTTGGGGGAATCTCTTCTTCTCAGCTTATCCTATGTCCTCATCCTCTTTTTCAATCAAAAGATAGAGATTTCCTCCTTTAGACTAGTTCCCCCAGCATCAAGAAATTTTGTTTTTGTCTTTGTTTTTTGGTCAAATACTTTACTGAGCTCTCATCTCTGCTTTTGGCTACTACCTCTCTCACAGCTACTGTGTGCTCTTGACAGCCCCTACATAATATTTTTAGCTTCACTAAAAAAGGAGTTTGGAATTTTGTTTTCTATCCTCCTTATTGCTTTGGATGGTTTCCAGGAGGAGATGGAAAGAATATCAAGTTGGCACATCCATTTTCAAATGGAAGTCTCCACCTTGTTTCTATAATAAGAATAAGAAGGTAGCATGGAGTCTTGGAAAGAATATGAGCTTTGGAACCAGACAGACCTGGATCAAATCCTGGCTGTGTGAATTTTTTCTGTGTGAATTTGAAAAATTTACATCAACTTCCCTGAGCTTCAGTTTGTTTTCTCATCTATAAAAACAATCTAGTGACACTTATATCAGAGAGTAATTTACTGTGAAAAAACATCTTCAGAGAACCAGGAATCAAAGCTAAAAGACAGTAGTGCAAACAGTGGACACAGCAAAAATGAGAAATGTTATTATTGTACTTTTTTGTTGTAATGGTGGTGATTGTTGAATGAATGTAGGAAAGCACTTTTAAAAGCACCTAAGTGATGAAGCAATAAAAGTATGGAGATGTGCCTCCCATTCTCTGAAAATTGTATAGCAGCCATGAGAGCTGCAGATTCTTTCAGAAGATCAGAAAACAGTTTCTTTCCTAGCACCCTCTCCCCCTTTTCAATACTTGGATTTTCTTACTCCACTACTGCAGAATACATGCCTTGATCCTAGGTATGGAGCAGGTGACTCAAGCCAAACCAGCTAGCACAGCCTCACTCCCTGAACACCATCCAGTGGTTCACTGATGGATATGTGATTAATTCAGGGCCAAGAAGATTGTAGTTATTTGTTGGTGGCTTCAGGAAAGCAAGGTTTCAGTCTTCTAAGAGAGTTTCTAGAAGCAATCCTATCCTTCTCCCTGAATATGGTCATCAAATCCCAGAAGATTTTGGCAGCCCTCTTACAGCTACACCAAGAAAGAGGATGGTCTTAGGATAAGGCTGGCACAGCACAGAGAAAAAGACCCTGGATCCTTGATGGTATGTTTGAGCAGCTGAAACAAACCAACCCTGAAGCCCACCCAACCTTGTTGCTGTCTAGTTATATAAGCAATTAACCACTTTTTTAAAAACTGGTTTTTTTAAAGCCCATTTGGGTTAGATTTTCAGTTACTTGCAACTGAACACGCACTACCACACTGTCAGATGTCAAAGCTTCTCAACAATTTCCATTGCCATCATTGGCATACCTTCTCAGATGAATACAATCTTCTGTCATGTGTCCCTGGTGGTTTCCAGAATCAAAAGATTATTACTCAGTATCCCGTTTATGATTCCTCTTTTCCATAGACTATGCTATGGTGTGTGTTCAACAAAGATTTAATAATAATAAAAGCTAACATCTTTTAAGTTCTTACTGCACACCAGGCCTTGTGCCATCCTCAAAACATCCTTATAGGTAAGCACCATTGCCTCTGCCTTACAGAGGATGAAACTAAGACTTAGCCATCTTACCTACTTGACCTACATTACATATCAATAAAGTGGAGAGTCCAAGAGTCAAAGGCAGATCTCTCTGACTCCAGAGTCAAATTTTTAAACACTAGGCTGAACTGCCTGTTAAAAAAATTTATTGAGCACCGTCCATACGCCAGTTATGAGAGGTACAGGGAATCAGACAGTTTTTACTCATGAGTTGCACACAGTCTGGTGGGATATGCAAACGTGTGCACAGATAATTACAGCACGGCAGGGCACTCGCGAGCAGGGGCTAAAGAGGCAAGTTGAAGCCAACTCAGGAAAAGTCTGACCATTGTGCTAAGCAACCAGGACTCCACCCTGCCAGTGCAAGGTCTTCATCAAGGGAGCAATGTGTGTAAACTGTGGATGTGACTGTGATGTGAAGGTGACTGACCAGCATGAGACTGGAGCCAAGCAGACTGTGAAGAAGGTGTGCAGTACTCCAGGTGACGTACAGAGGAGCATTCACGTGACTGTCCCCTGAGGGGTAGAAAGAGGAGTGTAACGCGCTTCTCCCAGATTCCCCTATAATCCCACATTCTGCACAGGACATGCAGCCCATGAAGACGCCAGGTGTTGGCAACACGTCCCACGTTAGTAAAGTGCCCCATGACACAGGAGTCATGTCCCTCTAACCGAGAAGGAACTCCACTCTCCAGGAGACCTGCTGAGCTGCCCAGCGGGCACTTACAGTAGTTGGGTAGCAGAGAATACGGCCAGAGTCAAGCAAGAGTGGGGCATGGCCTCCAGAAGGGAAAAACATTTCATGCTGTTTTCAACTGCTGTAAAGACTAAATCGATTCTGTGATTCATCCAATTCTCACCGTGGAAATTCGTCATTAAACATGCTAAAGTACACACACAAATGTAAACACACACACACAGGAAATAAAAAGAATGCTCAATTGAGCAATCACTGGTTTGAACCATTTCTTCATTTTTCATGTCCTATCTTTTGTGGCATCACTTCTGAGCGAGGGGTCATAATCAAATTATAATTGCTAACACTTACTGAGCACTAACTGTGTACCAGGCACTATACCAAACATTTTATGCACATTAACCTCATTGAATTCTAAAAAAAAAGCAAAAAAAAATGAAAAAGAACCTGTTATGTATTACTATCCCACTTTTGAAGATGAGAAAACCAAGGCTCAGCAAGAGTGTCTAAGCAGAGATTGAAACCAGCTCTGCCCGACTCTGGACACCATGCCTTCCACAAATGATCACTCTCCCTTACATTTATCCAGTCCTTCAAATTTACAGTATCATTATTACTAACATTATCTTGTTTGATCCTCATAGCAACTCTTCACAAAACCATTCCCAATTTTCAGCTGAGGTTTGGAGAGGGACAGTGACTGACTAGGGTCACACGTCAAGGAGCAGAAGGAAAGTTGGCACCCAGCCTCCCAAGATAATGGTCCTAACCATTGAGAAACACTGCCTGCCTTATTCATGGGATTCTGCTCCTGCCTGCATTAAATATGCATCTTCTATTTTCTGATTCTCATTGACTGAGCAATCTCCTCATGATATCAACCTAAACTATAGTAGAAAAGAATCTAAAGTTGATCACTACCCCACGTTATCTCTCCCATACACACACAGGAAATAATAGCAATAATCATAATTATCCTAACAGTGGACATTGCCCTTAGCATGATTTCAAAAAACAATTTTCTTATTACTTTGTTCTAAAGTGCCTGAGCACCCAAACTGCAAAACAGTTTACAGAACTGTCTTCAAATGCATTTGGAAAGAGATGTGTTTCTTTTGCTTAACAAGACCTGGACTTAGGCAAGGAACATTGATTTTACTCTTAAGGATCTTGACATCTATGTCTTTCACTTTTTAAGAATCAGGCTAAAAGCATAAAAAGAAAAGTCAGAGCTGTGGGGCTTTGTATGCCTGGTCAAGACTGAATTCACCAGCTGTCTCTCCAGTCTCCTGGCAGCTCTGGCCACAGGGGACAGGCCACCATCACCATCTCAGAGCAACTAGTGAACCAAGAGGAAAGGAATTACCCCTTTACGGAAGACCCGCCACATGCCAGGAGCTGTGCTAAGGATGCACAGCAAAGGGCTAAATGTACATGCTCTGGAACCAGCCTTTCTGGGTTTGAAGCCCAGATCTGCCTTACTGGCTGAAGGCCTTGGTCAAATCTCTCAACCTCTCTGCCTCAGTCTCTCCTCTGTAACATGAGGACTGTAATAGTACCTACCTCATTGGATTGTTGTGAGTTGGTATACGTTGAGCACTAAAAACAGTTCCTGGCACATAGTAAGAGCTCTCTCTGTAAGTGTCAACCAGAATTATTACTACTGTCTTGTGTAATCCTCACACCCATCCTGTGAGATTGAGGTTGTCATCCTCTTCTGAAAGATGAGGAAACTTAGGCTCAGAGTGATGAAGTAACTGTGGCTGGGAAAGGTCTGGAAAAGATGGATTTAGCCCAGCTGCATTCACTTCCAGCTGGCAGGCTCTGTGCCCACATTTGCCTTCAAGATTCATAGTCCAGTTGAACAATGTCCCACATTAGAAACTCAGAAGTGCCCATCACCAAAGGACAGTATCGACAAGCTACTGACAACCAGACACACAATAGCCTGGTCATGTTCCATTCTGCGACTGACACTGAGTCTCAGAAATTCTAATGACATCGTTCCATCCATCATTCTAGCCACTAACTCACCCATTCATCATTCACCCACCCATTAGCAAATATTTACAGAGATCATTCTTTTTGCCTCTTCCTGGTGAAGCTGTCCAAATCTTCAAAATAGCACTACATTGAATTGCAGACTGAATTCTGTACCAGGTGCTAGAGAGACATAAAAGGATTATCCGACAGGCCTTAACACAGATATACATTCTTTACTTTTGGTATCCAGAATACATTTTCCACTTACCCTCTATGCTTACCAATCCTCACCACCACCACTGAGACATTTCTCAATCCGCACACCAGGTAAATTGACTAGTTACGTGTATAGCTGACACATCCAACCTCACTAGTTTGAGATATATATTTTTCTTAATATTAAGGTGAAACAACTCCAACCTGCTATTCTACCTATCAGGGAATGTCTTTCTTCTCTCCCAGGGCAATACCATGTACCTACAGGCTGTTGATTCAATCTCAGGATACAGGTCTGTTAATCATCGTCAAAAGGTCAGAACACAAATATCCCTGTTTGGCTCAACAGCTGGCCAAGGTGGCTTGGGCTCTCTAGCTTTTGTGGCTGATGGGGCCCCACTACTGTATCTCTGGGGGTTCATAACATCAAGGCCATCTCTACCTGGGGCATGCATCCCCACTGTTGATACTGTACTATTTTTTCCAGATGCAGAATAAGGAGGTCAAGGGGTATTGGGGGATAAAAAATCCCCTGTTCACAAGTGTTTTACTCAGCTATGGCTGCTGCACCAACCCTCTGCCTTCCAGAGTGAAGCTCCTTGGGACCTCAATTCTCTCAATACACACCACACAGATGCACACGTTCCTGCGTTATCCATGATCCGGGGCGTCTCTGTTAGAAAGAATTCAATTCTGCCTAGAACTAGTCCTCCCCTAAATTCTTGGGAGATTTATACAAGGAAGTAGGTGGGTCAGAGCAGTGAGCTTAATGGTGCCTCGCGAGGCCAAGGGTTAGGGTTAGGATTAGGGTTCTGGTTCCTACCACCAGAACGCTGGTTGGGCCTCCACACACACCCCTGCCTGGTCTAGAGGAAGTCCCTCCTTCCCCCATTTCCAGGACCCACCCACATCCTGCTCCATCATGACTGCTAGTCAGAATGCCCATTCTCTCACCCTACGTCTTCCTAAAGACAGATAATAGCATATTTCCCTCTGTCTGGGATATCCAGTCACCATCCTATATTCCTTTCCACTTTATTTTCTGAGATCCTTCTCTTCGTCCCTAGGAAGCATCATTATGCAGTGGGCCGGGGGAGAGGGGGAATCTACAGGCTGTGGAGACATTTCATGGGCTTGTTCTGGGTATTAAAGGACATGGATGCAAAAGTGCCCAGGGCAGTGCCTAGCTTAGAAGCACCAGTAAACTTGAGCTCTCTTCCCCCTTCCTCAAACTACTTAATTTTCTTTGAAACTAAAACTTATTTTCTAATTGCCCTTGACTTCAAATGTGACATTCTTTAGCCCATACCCTATTACTAATCCATTCTTGCCTAGTTCCTCCTACATTCCTTTTGTTCATGTTAAAGATGACTTTTCTTTTCACCTGTGTAAGTCTTGCTGCCTCCTACACTGATTAATTCAGCTAGATTGAAAAAGAGGACTAGCTCCTCCTCCATAAAGCTCCAATTAATCAATCATCCTAGAACCAGAGCAACTTGGTGCCTTGATATTTTGTAGAAAGAGCAGCAATGTTGCTGTCAGACCTGGGACATAGCGTTTAACAGCAGAAAGAGCTTAGGCAAGTGACTTTATTCTGATAAGCCTCAATTTGCTCGTCTCTGGTACCTTAACCCATAATGTTGTTGAGACATTTGCAAATAACCTAAGAGGAATCTCTAAGGCGATGCCTGGCATATAGGTTCAACAGAACATGAACTTACTGCACCTAGACAGACATACCTGGTTCTGGTATGCCACTTAGCCAATTTTTATGTATAGGAAGTACAGAACACTCCATCAGACAAGAGCAGAATTCACATTCTCCTCAAGCTCACATGGAACATTCACCAAGATAGACTACATTCCGGGCCATAGGACACAATTTTTTAAAATGTTAAAGCATAGAAACATACAAAATATGTTCTCAGACCACAATGGAATAAACTAGAAATCAATCACAGAAAGATAACTCCCAAATATTCGTAAATTAAATAACACACTTCTAAATGACACATGGGTCAAAGCAGAAGTCTCAGGTGAAGTTAAAAAATATTTTGAGCTAAATGAAAATACAATTATCAAAATACATAGGAGGCAGCAAAACCAGTTCTTCAAGGGAAATTTATAACATTAAATGCATATATCTTTTTAAAAAGAAATCTAAAATCAATAACCTAAGCTTCCTTAAAAAACTAGAGAAGGGCTTCCCTGGTGGCGCAGTGGTTGAGAGTCCGCCTGCCGATGCAGGGGACGCGGGTTCGTGCCCCGGTCCGGGAAGATCCCACATGCCGCGGAGCGGCTGGGCCCGTGAGTCATGGCCACTGAGCCTGCGCGTCCCGAGCCTGTGCTCCGCAACGGGAGAGGCCACAACAGTGAGAGGTCCGCATACCGTAAAAAAAAAAAAAAAACTAGAGAACTAAGAGTAACTTGAGCCTAAAGGAAACAAAAGAAAACATGTATTTTTTTAAAGAGCGGAAGTCAACGTCAATGAAATTGAAACAGAAAAACATTAAAGAAGATTAACAAAACCAAAAGTTGCTTCTCGGAAAGAATCAATAAAATTGATTAAAATTTTGATAAGCCAAGATAATAGAAGAGAAGACACAAATTATAATATCAGAAGTGAAAGAAAGGTCATCACTACTGATCCATGGGCATTAAAAGGATAATAAAGGGATATTATGAACAATTCTATACCTCAAATTGGAGAGCCTGGATGAAATGAAGCAGTTTCTTGAAAGATACAAACTCACAGACACACAAAAAGAGGTAACTGGAATATCCCTCTATTAAACAAATCAAATCAATCATTAATAGCCTTCCACAAAAAGAAACTACTAGGCCCAAATGATTTCACTAGTGAATTCTATCAAACATTTAAGAAATAATGCCAATTCCCTGTGATCTCTTTCGGAAAATAGAAGCAGGGAAAACAATTCCTAACTCATTCTATGAGACCAGCATCACTGCAAAACCAAAACCAGATAAAGACGTTCCAAGAAAGGAAAACTTGAGACTAATATCTCTCATGAACGTAGGCACAAAAATGCTCAACTAATCAAATCAATAATTTACACAAAAATACACTATAGTCACATGGGATTTATTCCAGGATGTAACCCTGGTTCAACATTCAAAAAATCAATGTAATCCACCACGTTAACGGGCTAAAGAAGAAAAATCATGCTATCAATTAACGCAATAAAAGCATTTAATAAAATCTAGGAGCCATCCGTGGTTTTAAAAACTCTTAGCAAACTAGGAATAGAGGAGAACTTTCTCAACTTAATAATGAATACCTTCAAAAATCCTCCAGCTAACATCATATTTAATAGTGAGAGACTGGATGTTTTTCCCCTAAGATAGGGGACAAGGAGATTTCCTCTTTCACCATTCCTATTCAACAGGCTCCCTGAGAAATACCTAATTCTATAGTTGGGTCAGGAAGTATATGTGATGAATCTAGAGCATCTTGTAATTCCAGAAACTAAGGAAGTACAGAAAAAAATCTCACAAGGATGGAGATATGTCAAAGGGACACAGAAGCCAACTGAAAGAGCTCCCAGAGCAACAAAATAAACAAAGTACTTGTGGGTTATTACCCAAAGTAAAATATAGATACCCATGAGCCATACTGAGATAAATGAATGAATGAATGAATGAATGAACGAACAAACATGGGAGAATGGACAAGTTTCCATACAGAAGTACTCCAAATAATTTATGTAGATATCCCCCCTCCTTAGGTGCAGGTTGCACACAATGACATGCCTCCAAAGAGTACAGTATGAAAGAGGGGGGATAGATGAATGTGACAGTAGAGAGACCCAAAAAACACTACTTTAGTCAGGTGATCAGAGTGATGAGTCATGTTGATGGTATATACCCTTGATACGATGTGATAAAAATGGCACTTTACCTCTGTGGTCTTCCTCCCAAAGCCCCATAACCCCAGTCTAATTACAAGAAAAGCAGACAAATCCCCACCGAGGGATGGTCTACAAAATACCTGACCAATACTCCTTAAAACTGTCAAGGTCATCAGAAACGACGAAAGTGTGAGGGGATGTCAAAGCCAAAAGGAGCCTAAAGAGACATAATGACTAAATGTAACATAGTATCCCAGATGGAATCCCGAAAGAGAAAATGAATATTAGGTAAAAACTAAAGAAATATGAATTAACTATGGATTTAGTAAATAAGACTATATCAATATTCATTCATTAATTATGACAATACTAATGTAAGAGGTTAACCATAGGGGAAACTGCATGCAGGGTATATAAGAACTCTCTGCTCAATTTTTGCAATTTCTCTATAAATCTAAAACTCTTCTAAAATAAAATTTTTATTTTAAAAAAGTGAGATGCCGGAGTTTAATTTCTTGAGGAACCTCAAGCTCTCCCCTCCTGCTCTATCCCCCCTCCCTCCACCCCTCTCTCTATTGAATTTGGAATCTCTGTCAAATACACATCTGTAATTTAATAACTGTCAGTGTGGAAAACAAGAGAAATAAAGCTAACTACCTACTCCTCACTGCTCTTTACGGTGAAGCCAGAGGGAGTCTGAGCAGAGGTCATATGGCACGTAACCTTCCTCTCCCCAAAGGAATAAGCCATTCATGCGAACTGATGCTCTGACCAGATCCCCAAAGATCCTTTCCTATACAAAGCTGCATCTGAAATAACTTAGTGTCCCAGTTCAACAACCTCAGTCTGCAGGTGGCAATTAGCCACTCTCCCTGACCAGTATCTGGCCTCAGCATCTCCTCTGCCTGTGACTCGTTGTCCAAGTCTCTTACAGGTTATAGAATCCGAGCCTTCACACTTAAATTTCTTCCTCCTTTTAGAATAAAAGATCAAATAAGGAAGCCTGTCTTTTTCTTCAATCCAGCCCTCATTGCTTTTATCCTCACACTTTGAATTTACCATCTAAAATGAGCGTGTGGGAGCATTTAACATAAAAATATCACTAAAACATTTAATATCTATGTCAATGATGAGAAAAATAGAATTTGAAAACCTCCCAAAAGGTTAAACCTAAGAACAAATGCTAGGGTGTTTTTTCAGTTTCAAAGTAATCCAAAGTGATTTGTATCACTGTCGTAGACAAGGCCCTTAAACATCTGAGCAGTCATAACCCAGCTAGAGAACGAGAGAGATTTCAACAGGGAAAACGGCAGCGGCCTCCTCTCTTGCTGTGCCTAAAAGCACATGGCATGTCTGCTCTCAAAACTTGGAGAAAATTCTGGCTGTAGCTTGTTCAGGGCAGAGGGACTAGAGGTCCCTAAGGCTCTGAGCTTTTCTAAAGCACCGTGAAATGTTTGAGACCAGACGGGGAAAATGTATTGCTTCCAAAATATGACCAAGTAACTGCAAAACTGAAATCAAAATAATTTCAAGACATTTAAAAATCCTTCTGTTTTGCAGCAGTAAAATTATATTTAAGAAGCATTTTAATATGTTTGAGGTGATGTGCACTGGGATGCCACAAATAAGACCCTTTAGGGTCCATAAAGGTTGTAAAATAGCCCAGACCCCTGAGAGGAGCTGGTTCTTGAAAAGAGGACTTCAGAGGGCCTCTCGCTAGTGACCCCCAACCTGAGGTTCCCCAAGGACCCCACCATGAGTGCTTTCTATAATTTCTCAAAAGCTGAACAGAGAAAATGCTTGAATCTATCAAAAGGCCACACAGACTATGATTCCCTAAATGAGATGCTTTTGATCAACAAGATTGTTCCAAATATGGGCTCTGTGGAAGGAAACTAAGACCACCACCCCACCATGAGGTGGAGGAAGGTCTTGTCCTGGGGGAAAGGGAGGGGCTTTGGAGCAGGCAGACCAGAAGTTCCTGTTCCCACTGACCTTCTTCCAAGGACACACCCAGCAACCACAACTAGAATTCTACTTTCCTCACCCCTGGCTCAGTATGCTTCTAAAAAAATATTTTCACTACACACCTGATCTATATAAACACAAGCTTCTTGTAAAACCCGAGAAACATAAAAAGGAAAAAGTGAAAGCCGCCCCCCTTTGCTCTCCCCAGATATACCACTGTTTTCAGGTAGGTGGGCATTTTCCTACACCTTTTTCTATGTACAGACATAAGAAATACATACTTCTTACACTGTTTTAAATAAAAGGGATCATACCGTCCATATTGTTTTTAAACTTTCTTTTTTGTTTCATGAATATCTTTCCATAACAGTGTGTATCGATCCGCCTTTCTTTGTAACTACCACACACCACGGACATCCTACATTTCAGTTATTCATTTCACTTAGCGGACTTTTAAAGCAAGTCTGCAGCCTTTACACAGGCATCTCTGAGCATACAGGTAAGGATGTACATAAACCAGATCCCTGGACGTGGAGTTGCTGGGTCGAATTGTATGCACAATGTCAGTTACATTCCTGTGAGCAGGCAGGAGGGTGGCTATTTCCCATCCTTAACTCAGAGGTTCTGCTTCTGTCCTTCTACAAACTTGTGGTTGCCAAGGAAAAGAGGGGGTGGGAGAGGGATGGATTGGGAGTTTGGGATTAGCAGATCCAAACTATTATATATAGGACGGATAAACAACATCAAGGACATGCAGTTTTATAGGGACCCCACCATCAAGCAAGGAGAAACCCACAGCAGTTTGGGCAGAATTAGCATGGAGCTCCTTCCTTCCTCCCGGTTTGACAGTAAACAGCAGTGTGTGTGAAAGCAGCATCTTACAAATGGGGCTGGACATTATCTAAATGAGTCAACATGTTTATAATGCTAAATACTTCTGACCTAAAAACTCAGCCTCAGAACAGCACACATGCAGCTAATCTCAGAACACACTGCTAGCATTTGGTTGACATTTCCCCTCCCTCCCGTATGAAAGGGTTGATCACTCACTATCCGCGCACAGCGATAGGAGAGAGAGCCCTAGTTTGCCATTTAAATCCTATTCCAATCATTTACCTGCGATTGTATCAGTATTGGAGAAACCACACTTAGCAGAGATCAGCCCTTACAAGCTCAGCAGAGTCAACCCCATGGTGAAAATTAAGGTATGTGTATAAGCAGTTATTCATTTTCATAAAGTGATTAACTCACCCATTCATTTAAAAAATATATTAACTTGGGTACTCCTAGTGTGCCAGGTTATGCTGGGCACTGGGAAGAGAGTGTTGAAAAGGACACATTCTGTGCCTCTGGGAGCTCCCCCGAGAAACAGGGGACACAAACAGCACACAACAGCTTGCATGCCCTGCAGTGGGCCACCAGCCCAGGGGAAGAAGGGCCAGAGAAGGGCTCCAGTGAAGCTGACACCTGAGATGAGGCTCAAACAGAAGACAGGAGGAAGGGAGTCCCAGTTGGAAAGAGAGGAAAGGGGTGTCAGCAGAGTCTATTTGAGAGCAGATAAGATGTGAGCAAAGCTGCAGGGAGGATGTGAGGAAGGGAGAGGTGAGCCATTATCACCTGACCATCTGGTTAGTCAACCAGATGCACTGAATTCGCCCCTGCAGAGTACGGAGACCACCCCAAAGCAGTTACTTTGACAGCCTGTGGGACCTCATTTGGATCAAACCTTCTAGTGCGTTTCAGCTCATCTCTGCCCCAAGTCCTGTATCCAGAAAATCCACCCAGTGCCCATTCCTCAGCCCCACGTTTGCGGGTACTGGAGTTCCAACCTCAACTGTTCTCACTCCCTGCCGGTTGAGTCCTGTCCTGTCCATCCCTCAAGCCCACATCCAATGCCATGTCCTTCCCAACCCTACCCCATCCCCATGCCCCTCCAGCAGCACAGCACTGTCTCCCTCACTAAGCATCTTCCCCCTCCCCACCCTGTTCTCTCGTCCTTCCCTCCTCACGCCCCCTCTCAAAGCAGCACTGAGGCCCAGGCAGGCACAGATAAATGTTTGCTGAATTAAACTGAGTAAGGGTTCCCTGATCAAACTGATCCCTGAACATGGAGTGTTTCGACATTTGAATAAGCCATCTCCCCATTCTGTTATCTTTGAACTCCACAAGGTGACGTTTTTGAAATTGCAACATCCTCTTGACTTCCACCTCGTGCTCTATCCAAAGACATGGAGCCCCTGTTATTCCTTAAAGATCACCAACCCTAGTCTTGCGAATGTTTCAATCTGGGGAACAGGATGGGTCCTCAGGTGTTTATCATACAATCCTCTCTATTTTTTGTACATGATTGAAAATGTGAATAATAAAAAGTATTTTTTAACCCACCAATATTTGAGGTGATGTGGAAGCCCCTTGACAAGTTACTTGCTTGGTTAGGGCTAGTTCCTGGTAAACAGAACAGGTTCCAGATCAAAAGAATAAGCTTTAAAGTCAGACAGCCCTAGATTTAAACCTACCCCATCATTTACCAGCTATATGATCTTGGACACATTACGTGCCCTTTCTAAATCTTCATTATTTTGATGTGCAAATTGGGGATGTTGATGATGGTGCCCACCTCATAGGATAGGTGTGAGAATGGAATAAGATAATAAATGAATGGCACATGGCATGATGCCAGGTGGGGATCAATAGAATGGTGCTACTGGCATCACCTGGAAGAAAACATTTTCCTTCTTCTTATATTTTACCTTCAAACCACTCTTCGATGATGGTTTATTTGCATACATGTTTCTACTTTAAGCTACTCGAACACTGGGATAGTGTCTGATTCATTTCCAGCGTTGGGCACATGGCCTGAATCACAAAAAGTACTCACAAAGGTTACTGACGGTAAATGGCATCAATTATGTACATAAACACACATAAGAATGGGGGGGGGGCAGTGTCTGTGTGTATGCAATGATCTCTGTACAACCATTCAGACCTCAGGGAACTGCAGGCCTCTGAGACCACATGGGGATTCTACCCAAAGATGTTAGAGAGAGCCTAGCAGACCTGCACACACACACCAAGCACTCCAGAAATAAATGTCACTAAAACTGTGGCTCCAGTCTTCCCTGTTTTGACATGCTTGTTCTTTCATTCATTCAACAAAGTTCTAACGAGCAATTCCTATAAGCCAAGCAGTGTGTTGGATGCTTAGGAATATAGAGAGAAAGGGAAACAAAGTAAGGCCGTCTCTTGCTCTCAAGAGACTCATAATCTAGGGAAAGAGATAAGGAAGTAAGAGGATTATTTCATTCCAGCACGGTAAACTCTTTGAAAGAAATAAGAGAAGTAATAGAAGCAAGAAGTTGCCAAGGAAGGCCTTCTGCGATTACGCCCTACCGAACCTTAAGAGATCAGTAGGAGCGAGCAAACAAAGGTAACAGGGAAGGGTGTTCCAGGCAGAGGGGACGGCATGCGCAAAGCATAAGGACAAGGAAGGATCTCGTACACTCCACAAGCTGTATGAATTTCAGAACCTCTGTAGAGAGAGTGCTAGTGGGGTAGTGGCCATAGATGTGCCTGCATAGACCACCAGGGGTCTGCTCATGAAGGGCCTTACATGAGTTTGTTTGTTTGTTTTCCCTGAAAGTAACTGGGAGTCATTGACGAATGCTAAGCAAGGGCATAACCTAATATTTGCATTTCGGAAATATCACTTCGTTAGCTTTCTAGCAGCAAAGAGAACAGACTTGGAAAATCTATCAGACTCATATTTTTACCAGTAATGGATCTCACATCTAGTATTGTCAAGCCAAAAAAAAAAAAAAATCTTAGAAATCATCTCTTCTAACCCACTTATTGTAGAGATGAAAAAACTTATTTTCAAGGGTTATAAGGTAGTTTATCCAAACTACTTATCTTTTAAAAAAATTATTTAATGATATTAAAAACTCTGCCCTATAATTCAGCTCTTCTAGGTCTCGCTACCACCTGTCACTTTGCTGGCATTTCTGCTAGGTGGGCTCATTTCTATGGACATAGCTCAGGGCAGATCCTCTTCAATATTTACCCGTTTTGAGAGCTGGTAGAATATATATTCTATGAGCATGAGAAAAAATTTAACTGGTTTTGTCCATTTTCTCATAGTGATTAAAAAGTTAAACCCTTCTAAACCACAGATTATTCTTTGAGCTTCTAATACTATTTAAATTACAACTCCCAAATCTTGAATGATGTAACATACTCAAGTCCAAATGCTGCTTTTTTAAATTCAGTACATCACATGGTAGTTACTTAACATGACAGAAGGCAACATGACTAGATTGGCCTGGTAACAAGATCTTAGAGGGGTTCTCTGTGCAGTAATGCTTCCCATCCCCTCAATCCTCCATAAAAATAAACAGGTTGATTGTGTCATGCTTCTATCCAGGAAATCTCAAAGAAATCCACAGAGGTGTATCTAATCTATATAATGCTACAATCCCATGATCCACTGGGTTGGTTCCTTCAAATGACCATGGTAAGCATATTGTGCAGAGCAGCAGGTCCCAGTTTTAACAGCCCAGAGCTAGGCTGCCATCAATTCATCATTCCTGAAACAAATTCTGCAAGGTAAGTAGATTTCATAGACTAAAACATCGTAGACAGACATATTTAGTCGCTATCTAGTGGAGAAAAGTTAAGGCAACTGTCTTAGCCATGCAGATATAAAAATCTACTTGCTTCTGGGATACCAGATAACCACAGCAAAAGAGAATGGTGTCTGGGAGAATTCCAAACCACATGCACTCTAAAAGTCATTGCCATTTGCTTCAAGCAAACATGCAAGAATTCAAATGCATAGCAGCTCCATTATTAGTAATGCAGTAAATATTGTCATCAACCCCTTCCAAGTAGAGATCCTGCAAAGAATCGGTGAGTGCAAAGATCTCAGGGCTCAGGACCCTTATAAACATTAGCTTCATTTCAACCCTCACAAGAACCTGCATGTTTATTTCCATTTCACAAATGGGCAAACAGGCTCAGAGAGGTGCAGACATTTGTTTAACTCTCACACAGCTTGAAAGTGGTAGCTACAACGTGAACCCATATCCATCCGAAACAAATTCTGGACTTTCTTTGTTCCAGGCCCCCTCATGTGGACTGGATCCTAGGGGGTGGAAGGATCAGGCTGAAATGCCGCTGGCGCAAACCTGGGGGGAAATCATGATGGAGCCCCCAGAGAGTACAGAGTTCAGAAAGTCCCTGAGATTAGACTACGTACCAGTTTCTATTTGGAGTGACCCCCTCCACTGAAGAAGTTCATGCAGAGGTTTTCTTCTTCCCATTTAATGGATCAAGACAACTGAGGCTCACAGACCATGACTTGCTTAGATCCCAAGAAAAAGCCACGACTTTCCTGCATAAACTCCAAATCTACCAATTGGAGCCCAGGGCTCAGCGTCCCTTCCTTAAGACTTCTTGTTATTCTATCACCAGTGAGAGCTCTATATTTATTTGACCAGGAAAAGCATCTTCTTAGCTTGAAAGAGAAAAAGAACACCTCTTTTAAATTGTCTCTGTCTTGCTAAAGTGTCTTACATATATTTAGCATTATGAAGGCTCGTCACGATAGTTAAATGAAATGAAATGTCATACTTGAATTTTGTTTTTATGGTTGTAAATTAAATTCTCTGAAAGATGCTGTCAGCCAAATCAACATTTCATGAGATACCCTTTATCCATCCAACATGCCAGAAACCCAAAATACAGTCTCATCCACAGTGTCCTGAATTTTACAATTATTTAATATAATTTCTACATGTGTCTTTATTTTTCACTCTGCCAATGAAATACATGGTGAAGGCTTTTGTCCCATGTTTCACTGGTTGGACCATGACAGCCCTGAGCATCTTAGCTGATGTTGCCGGACCACTAATTACAGAACAAAATTAAACTGCAAAGAATCAAGATGTGCAGAAAGTTAGGAAGCAGAAAGAAAAGGCAACATGCTTTATGCATGTTCATTCTAGATATGTTCATTATCTGCCAAAGCCTGGGGAAGGCAAATATGGAATTTAAAAAGACACCATCTGTTGTGTGATGTTCCAGATTATAAACTTAACCCTTAATTTCTACATCACCTGCTGTTCAGTCATTCTCCTTCTTTGGGATGAAAGGAAAAGGGGGCGGTTAGCACATGACCTAAGCAGGTTTAGCAGGATCGATGAAAGTGACCTGTAAGACTTTTTGCTAAGCCCAGCCTCACAACCTGTATATTTTTTCCAAAAAGTAATTCTTGTTAGATTTTACTCTTAAACACTACACATACAGTGGTTGCCATTAAGCTGAGGGTCCACGATCACGCATAGCCAGCCACATTATTTTCTGTAATTTGTAGGTTATTGAAAAACCTCTGGGCTCTTAGAAAGTAAAAACAGAGATTTTAGAAATCTTTCAAATCTGTGAAATGAAGAGTAATTCCTCGAGCAAAGAAGGATTTCTTTTTGGGAAAAAATAAATTTTTTTGAGACAGAAGGAAAACAAGAGTATATAGCCCAAATCAACTTCCTATTTAAGTATTCAAAGGCAACACATGGCATACATAATAGGAGAGATTGCCACTAAAAAGGAAAAAAGAAAAGTAACGTATCCTTGAAAATGCCCATGTTTTCTTACGTGTAGATCTGAACTATCCTAGTTTTTAAAACACATTTAACAAATGCAACACAACCCATTCATGGTTGATTTGAGTTCACAAAATAATTTTATTATATGTAAGAAAGCATACAGGCAATAAAATTAAGAAAACATTCACAATGCATAAATAACACAGACCTGATGCAGGAGAGAGAGTTTTCAGTAGATATCTTTCTTATTACCCATTTCATCTAAATGTTAAGTCAGTTGCTTATCAACAAGAATACTTTGTAAACATTTCCAAAAAATTCTCTTGAACTGCCCCACATGAATTAGTATCTGGCAATGGAGCTTTAGGATACTTTTTACAGTCCAGGTGATGACACAGGAACTTGATGCCAAAGCACAGAGAAAGGGCTAACATTTGTCAAAAGAGATGCTGATGGCTTTGGTGTGCTTAACATACGCAAAGAGAAGGGGTCTCCTGTCTTTTCTACCAACAGAAGAGTCTTGCCCAAGGATGACATTGAGGTACTCTCTGTTAGTTAGTATACCATTAACATCTAGACTTTTAAAAAAATTCAATTCTAAGTTCAGATTAAAGCACTACAAAAAGTAACCCCACTGAGTAGCTTGGCTGGTAAGATGGAGATGCAGGATTTGACTTTTGTCCATGGGTGAGACTGTTGTGACACGAGTTAAGGAAACTCACTGTCTTCATTACACATCTCTAACCAGGACAGTCATTTATTTGGCTCAGAAAAGCTATCTGACACAGGAAATGAGAAAAGACAAAGAAGCCCAATTATTTTACATAAATACAAAGTGGCATATACTTTTTATTACCACCTAAGATCATATATTTCAAGTTGGATTCTTCTTAAGCTAACTTTTATTTCAAATATTTACAGAACTGCAAATCATTCTCCTGGGAAAGTCTTTGTCACTTAAGAGATTTTGAACACAAGAGTAGCTATGCTTTTTTAAATCTTTCAAAATCTTTTGAGGAGAAAAAAAAAGCAATCACAGCATTTGTCAATTCTCACCTCGTATTTATTTGTTCCCATGAATTTTAAGGAATCATCACAACTTCTTTGTTTTTTTTCTATTAGACTTTGCCGTGTTTCTGGAAGTTATACGTGAGCATTTAGACTCTCAGAGAGTCTATGTGTTTGTTTCATCGGCTTATAAAGTGCTAGTTAAATGGACAAAAATGCTATTGTAAGATTTCAGATAACTCATTCATTTACCCTATTAAATATGATAAATATAGATTTATTATAATAAATTAAAAATATCTATATAATACAATAACTAAATAAACCAATATCAACAAAGCATCAACTCTGGAAAAAAAAAATCCCATTCCTACTGTAAGGCTCAATTATTTTTTAGGAATAATTTATGAAGGCATGCACCTACCTTTACAATCTGAAAACTTTGCTTGGACCAGTGTTAGCACCTGTTTGTACACAGCAAACTCAACCCTTCTCACTTCCTTCTGGGAAAGATTTAATATTTAAGTGAAGCTGTTCATTGTTGATTCTTTGCCCTGTTTCTTAAGTCCTAAGATAAGGCTCAGTTTCTAAAAATAATTTTGGAGCCAAAGACACGTCCCTTATGAACATTCGCTTCACTTGTGTCCCTCTTGATTCGCTATGAACAACACAGAAAACACACTGGAATGTAGATTAAAATGTAGTTAGTTGTGTGTTGAGGGGAAGCAGCAGAGGAGGGCTCGCCCGACATCTGAGTCTCACCACACCTTAGTTTCTTCACAGCAAGCCCCAGAGAAGTCTCCTCTAGCTTCTGGGATGAGCATGTCTGCTAGGATTCATTTTGGAGTTCAGGTCGGGTGCTGTCCGTTTTGTGTGATGGGCTGGATCTTCTCTAGGGAGACATCAGTGTCATAGTCCAAAATGACAGACAGGGCTGGGGAGAGCTTCTCCAAGGGCTCAGCTATTCCACCCGCCTCCGCCTTCTTCAGGTCCTCAGAGGAGCCCACGGCATGTGGGATCAGATACACCAGATTGCAGTCCTTGGAGATGGAACCTCGAGGCTCGTGATGGCTGGAAAACACCACAGCCCCATTGTTATTGATGCTAACCGTCTCTATGGCATTATTCGTCGCCGGGCAAAGTCTGTAGCATCCTAAGAGAGTGGAAAATGCCTTCCGAAAATCAGCGTTAAAGGCATAAATGATGGGGTTCAAGGAGGAATTAGCCCACCCAAACCACACAAACACGTCAAAGGTGATGGAATCTATGCAGAAGGGCTTGGTCTCCCCAGACCCACAGAAGGGCACCATGCAGTTCAAGATGAAGAAAGGGAGCCAGCAGCACACAAACACCCCCATGATCACAGACAGAGTCTTCAGAACTTTAGTCTCTCTTTTGAAGGACATCTTAAAGGAGCTTTCTGGTTGAGAACACTCCACGGGGTTTCCGTTACCTGTAGTGGTCTGGCAGCTCTTGGCATGGACTGCTGCCCTCTCCAAGGCCGAGATGCGCCGTATTTGTTTCTGGGCGATCCTGTAGATCCTGGTGTAGGTGACAATCATGATGGCCACAGGGATGTAAAAGCTTATTAGGGAGGATGAAATAGCATATGTCCTGCTCAAGCTGGAGTCACAGCTGTCGGTGGTCTTATCCAGGGAAGTGGCATTCCCACCAGAGGGGCTTGTGGGTTTCGCCTTGTGCCAGCTGAGCTGCACTGGAATGAAGGAGATGAGAACAGACAAAGTCCATGCCACGCTGATCAGAATGAAGGCTGCCTTGGGGGTCATCTTCCTCTCATACCGGAAGGGGCTAGAGATGGCCCAATACCTGTCCACGCTGATCACACAGAGGTTGAGGATGGACGCAGTGGAGCACATGATGTCAAAGGCCACCCAGATGTTACAGAAGGACCCAAAGGGCCAGAAGCCAGCGATCTCAGCCACCGCTTTCCAGGGCATGACCAAGACGGCCACCAAGAGATCCGACACGGCCAAGGAGATAACGAAGAAGTTGGTCACCTTGGACCGCAGGTGTCGGAACCTGATGACAGCAGCACAGACCAGCGTGTTCCCCAGGAGTGTGGACAGGATGAGCAGTGACAGGAAACAGGCTGTAAGGATGCGGAAGGAGAAGTCCCTCTCCACCACCATCCCGGCGCCGTCCATGGTCCCGGCGCCGTCCATGGTAGAGGTGTTCAGAGTCCTCATCTTCCTGAGGGAGAGCGCAGAGGGGGCTCGGACACCCCTCAGTTTCCTAAGCAGGGATTAGGGGTTGGTCAGACCTGCAGGAGTCCTCGCTGGTCAGGCAGCCCCTTGCACAGCCCCACTTGCTCCCCTGGGTGGAGGACCTCACCAGCATTCCATTAGAGGGCTGCAGCAATTGTGTGGCAGGAGCCTGCCCTTGGCAGTCCAGATCAGCCCCTTGGAAGCTCCCTCTTGCTCTCTACAACTGTCTTCTGACTCCCTTGCTCCAATTCACTGTCACGGGGACCAGTTGGCCCTTCAATGCCCCATGGAAAGCACTGGCTTTTTAGCATATTCTAAGCTATCAATCCAGAGACTCCCAGTCTTCTGACGAGCTAGTCAATGGTCGTCACATTTCACGGCTGTTGTCTTTCTGGTGGTGACAGAGAATTCTCCCCTTCTGAGGCGCAGCTGAAAATACATGCCTTGCTCCTCCAAGCCCCTGGCTCTGCACCAGCTCTCCCAAAGCTCTAGAAAGCAAAGAGAAAGCAAAGGACGTTTGTCAAGATAAGCAGATCGCATCTTTACTGTCAAGCCCAATCCAACCCCCTCTGAGCCACCTACCTTGCCTTGGGGTTGTCTCTCTCCAAGCCCCCAGGAGCTCGGGGAGAGCGGGCTTCGCGAGGCGCCCAGGAGGCACGCCTCAGTCCTATCCTGCGCGCGCAGCTGGGGTTCTGCTCCCGATGCGCAAAAGTCGCCGGAGCGGGTTTGGGAAAAGGATCCTGGGCCAGGTCCACAGAGAGCTGGCGCTGCCCCCACTGCCTCCAATGCCTAGAGATGGTTCAAAGCGGACGAGACCCCGAAAAATGCCCCCGGACGCTTGGAGCTTCCTTGAGAGAGGGCACCCCCAGTATTAGTCACCTGGGCAGCTTTTTTGCTTCCCTTCTCCGGAAAACGAGTGCCCGGGCGCCCCTCGAGTGGCCTCTGGTCCCTCGGGGAAGAGCCCTGCGCCTTCCCGCGGAGCTGCCCGCTACCTCCCAAGGAGCCCGTGAGAACACGAGGCAGGGAAAGCCGAGCTGGCACCGGCGGGCAAACGGGCTGGCCAGGTTCCCTCGGGGCACAGCCCACCCACCCTGCGTCCCCTCCCCTGCCCTGGAGGCGGGCTTCGCTTGACAGGCAGAGTTACAGGCGACAGCCCCACGTGGTTCCCCCGGTTGGTGCCGCGGGCGAAAGGGGTGGGGGACGTCCAGGTGAGCGCTCGCCCGCCGCGGGTTACCCCGCCGAACCCCGGGCCCCTGGCACTCGGGACAGCACCCGACAGGGGCCCGCGAGAAAAGATCCGATGTTAAAACCTCAGATGAGCCCGAGTCGCCGGAAAGCAAAGCTCCGCCCGACACTCAGCGCCGCCTGGGGTCAACCCGAAGCCTTTCCCAAAGACCAAACGGAAGCAGGGACAGCTCTCACTCTCCCACGGACACCAACCACCAGAACAGCGCGCCCAGGTCCGACAGGCGCTGCCTCCAAGTGCCCCCCAACTAGGGTGAGATGTGCCTTGCGGGCGCCTCTACTCACCGCTCGCCGGGAGGACTCCGCGCAGCAGCGCTCCTGGCCGGTGCGCTCCGCTGCGCCCAGAGGGCTGTCACTTCGCGCTCAGCTGGGGTAGTGGGCTCGTCCACGGCTGCGGTCAAGGCCGGACTGCAGCCAGTGTCCAGCGCCCGGCGAGCGCCCCAACCCCAGAGCCACGCGCTCAGCGGGCCCGGGGCGCCCTCTGCCGGCGGTTTTGGCTTCCAGTGCCCCGACTGCGCTCTCTCAGGCACCAACCTCACCGGTATGGGCTCCAGCATCCACGCGGGACCCGCGCCTGGACCCACTCTTCCCTGACTATGACCGCCAGAACCTGGGAAAGAGGACTCCTCTGCTTGAAATCCCCTAAAAACTGACAAAGGTGAAAATTTTTCTTTTGCTAGCACTGCATTCATTGAGCCACTATATTTTCCTGAGCCTCACTACGTACCAAGAGCGACAGGGTAAGCAAGATACAAGCCCTACTCTCAAAGAGTAAACCAGAAAAAACTCGCCTTATGTCGTCCACCTTTAAAGAATCCCTCCTCATAAGCCTCCTCATCTTCACTTTGCCGGAGTGGAAAATCAGGTTCAAAAACCTACCCAAAGTTGCAGAGTTAATGAGGGTGCCAGCTGCCTGACTCCCACCCGCGTGTTCTTTTCACCTACACGCCACTGCCTACTGGGAACTCTGAGTCTAGTGCGGGAGCCGGCGAACTAAATAATTACCCACAGAGCTAAAATAGAGGAAGGGACAAGATGGAAGCAAGAAGGCCTGGTGGAGATGATTGTCCCTGAGCCCCTCCCCTGCTGCCCTGGGCAATGCCTCACAGGACAGACTTCACAGCTGTAAACGGCGAGATCACCGCGCCTTGCCGTGCCTTCCTAGGCGTGGGGAATCCGATGAGCAAGCAGTTTCCATGTCAGACTGCCAGGCTTCCCGTCCCTACCCTGCCGCTGCTGGCTGCGTGTGCCCTCTATCCTCTCTGAGCTTGGTTTCTTCCCCTGTAAAATGGTGATGACATAACAGGATTGTTATAAGTATTAAATGAGATGATGTTTATACAGGGCTTGGCACGGAGCCTAGGACCCAGTCAGCCCTTTCCAGGTAGGCACCCCTGAAGGCTCGTTAGAAAACCTATAGACTTATCTCCTTGAGAACCTCGCACCACACTGGAAGCCACAATTTTCTCTGTAAAAACCCTGACCCTAAATAATAATTCCATTCAATTAGCCAGTTCAAACTGCACCTTGATTTTAAATGAAAGAACCGCATTACAGACAGCAGACCCTCCTGTGCCTCTGTTACCAGCTCTGTTCTTCCACCCTCAGCCCTACTATCACACATATTGACACCATGGGTCATGAGTCATGGTCACAGATACAATTTTTGCCACAAACCTGCCCAAAGAACCGCACACTTATAGAGTCTTAAAGCAATGCTTAACGTAATTCTTCCAGATCCTTTTCCTTAAGGTAGTCATTCCCCAAGCTTCCCGGCTTTATTGCATCTTTCTCTCCCTTTTACTAACAAACACAAGTGAAAGAATATGCTTCTGGTTCAAGACAGTCATGTCAGCCTTAATGATTAACTCCCCACATTCTACCCACCCATCCTGGAGTGTTTCCACTGCAATTACCCAGAAATACACAGGTAGTGGAAATTCAGCATTAACCCTGGAAGGCAGGAAAGATTGGGGGATGGGGGGTCCTTTCTCCAGGATAAAAGGCAGATAGGACTGAACTGAAGGAGGGAGGTCTCCCTGGGATTTTTCATCTGGAAAGAAACTCCAAAAGAACACACTACAAGATGGGGGTAACAGGATCTGGAGGCCAGAAAAAGGCCAATTTGAGAGGTAAATTTTCTGTCTAATGATTCCCCTGAGAAATACCACCAATGCCCGAGTCCTCCCAGAGTCAATAATCCTGACACTGCCCTGCCCACTGCTCTTTATATTAAAGCCCCATGACAACCGGTCTGATCTCAGGTGGCATCACATTCAATGAAACACAGTTCAACAGCTAAAAGATATTTGACATGAAATATAAATACGAACCGAAACCTCGTTGGCGGGAAATGATGTTCATAATACATTTCATATCCTTGTTTCTGTCAAGCTCAGCTATACGAACCGAAACCTCGTTGGCGGGAAATGATGTTCATAATACATTTCATATCCAAAAAAAAAAAAAAAAAAAAGCCTTTTTTCTTTGCTTGAAAAATTCCCTAAATTCTTTCCAAACTATCCCACACTGACCTGTGTTTTTTTCTCTCAACTCATTCACCTGATAGGTCTAGGTGATCAAATCAGCATATATCACTTTTGTACTGGTTGAGAGGTATTTCTTGTACAAGTAAATTTCTGCCATTTTTACTTTTAGAGCATCCAATTTCCTCCTTACCCATAACATAAAAAAAAGAAAAAAGCTCAGGAATGCAGCTACAGAAGGAGGGAAGTCTCTGTGAACACCTAACAGGATAATTAAAAAACAAAAGAGTGGGACAATTTCTTACGATTCCAAGACAGACCCTTGAGTTCTCTTTCTGGCAAACTTAGATCACTGATTTTTGAACGTCATTGCTGAGGGAACAGGAAAAAGTAAAATGTAGCTTAAATCTCAAGGTTTTTTTCACGTTGCAGAGTGTGAATTTCAGACGAACTTAACAGTTTGGCTAGAGGTTTGGGGTTTTTTCCATATTTTCTCTCTTGAAGCCCAGGTGAAACAAAACTTTCCATTTTGTTCTGTAAAAATCTCCCCCACAAGCATCAGGAACCGAATATAAACGCAAGCAGGTATTAGCTCATTAGATCATGCTGGGAATGTAAACCCTAACACAAAAGCACATTTGTTTCCCAAATTGGCAGGTCTTTTAAGCTGTATGGTGATTTATGCGCTGCAGGGAGGGGGAAGTTAAAATGATGCTTTTCAACAAATTTTTATTGGAGTTTGTAAAAGTAAATGAATACAGAAGGCATGCTATCACAGGGGAGCTTAAGCTCATAAAAGACTAAATAAAACAAGTGAACTGTCAAGTATAACAAATGAGATATTTGGGAGGCTTTAGGATTATTAAAGCTAATTTTATACCCGAAATGATGGCTTATAACGTTAGTGAAAAGAGATAAAGCTTGGCTGACCTTGACTGAGTAACTAGAATGCTTGCTTTAGACCATAACTATAACCTCTGAAATTCCTGATCCCATGTTGGATTTTCTTCTCCTATAAGCTTATTATATGATTCAAAAATCAACACTATTAAAAATTTTTTAATCTACAAATATCGCTTTGAGTAGAGGTTGAGAGGTAGTCCAGCATGCATAATGTGTGTTTGCTATTGTCATGCCTGTTCTTGGTTCGCTTTTTCCTTTTCCTCGTTTTCCGACTCCTGTAGATTTACCTGAGTAGTTTTTATGATTTCTTTTTATCTCCTTCATTGCCTTATTTTCTGTAATTCTTCGTTTTGCTATTTTCATGGTTGCTTTAGGGTTTACATCATATACATGTGAAGATATGTGAGATATAGGTACAGACATACCCCGTTTTACTGCATTTCACAGATATTGCATGTTTTACCAACTGAAGGTTTGTGGCAACTCTGTTCCAGCAAGTCTTTCGGTGCCATTTTTCTAACAGTGTTTGATCACTTTGGGTCTCTGTGTCACATTTTGGTAATTCTTGTAATGTTTCAAGGTTTTTCATTATGATTATATTTGTTATGGTAATCCGTGATCAGTGAAGGCTCAGATGAGGGTTACCATTTTTTAGCAATAAAGTATTTTTTAATTAAGGTATGTGTAGTGCTGTTTTAGACATCATGCTATTGCACACTTAACAGACTACAGTATAGTGTAAACGTAACTTTCATATGCACTGGGAAACCAAAAATTCATGTGACGCATTTTATTGCGATATTCACTTTATTGTGGTGGTCTGGAACTAAACCCACAATAACTCTGAAGTATGCCTCTATACATCTTATATCAGACATATGTATGACATATATTATAGATCTATGTAAGATATAGATTATGTCATATCTTATACATCTTTCTCGCAGACTATCTTCAAGTGATTTGATACCATTTTGTGTATAGTTAAGAACCTTACAATAGAATTTTTCCATGTCTTCCCTCTCAATCTTTATGTTGTTTTTGTCATACATTTTACTTCTATATATGATATAAATTCCAGGATACATTGTTATAATTTTTGTTTAAATAGTCAATTATCTGCAGCACTATTTACAATATCCAAGACATGGAAACATCCTAAATGTCCATCGACAGATGAATGGATAAAGAAGATATGGTGTATATATATATATATATATATATATATATATATATATATATACACACACACACACACAATGGAATACTACTTAATCATAAAAAAGAATAAAATAATACCATTTACAGCAATATGGATGGACCTAGAGATTATCATACTAATTGAAGTAAGTCAGAAAGAGAAAGACAAATACCATATGATATCACTTATACGTGGAATCTAAAATATGACACAAATGAACTTATCTATGAAACAGAAACAGACTCACAGACATAGAGAACAGACTTGTGGTTGCCAAGGTGGGTGGGGGCAGATTGAAAGTTTGGGATTAGCAGATGCAAACTATTATATATAGAATGGATAAACAGCGATGTTCTACTGTATAGCACAGGGAACTGTATTCACTATCCTGTGATAAACTATAATGAAAAAGAATATGAAAAAGAATGTATATATACATGTATAACTGAATCACTTTGCTGTACAGCAGAAATTAACACAACATTGTAAATCAACTAGACTTCAATAAAATAAATTTTAAATAAGTAAATAAATGGCCAATGATCTCGTAAAGATATTTAAATAATAAGAACTATTATATATTTACCTGTATAGTTTACCTATGTACCACTTCTGACGATCTTCATTCTTCTGTAACTAGGTCCATATTTTGCGTGTTATCATCTTTCTGCTTGAAGGATGATCTTTAACTTTTCCTGTAGTACAGATCTGCTGGGGATGATTCTTTCAGCTTTTATATCTCTGAAAAGTCTTTAATTTGCCTTCGTTCTTGAAAGATATTTTTACTAGGGATAGAATACTGGATTGATGGATTTTTCCTTTTAGTGTTTTAAAAGCTTGGACCACAGTTGCCTTACTTGCATTGTTTCCAGTGGGAAATCTGATGTCACCTTCATCTTAGTCCTTCTATATGGAACACATCTTTTTTCCTCTGGCCACTTCTAAGGTTTTTTTCTTTATCATGGATTTTGATCAATTTAATCATGATGTACTTTAGTACTTTTGTTGAGATGCTTAGATCTGTGGGTTTATAGTTTTTGTCAAATTTGAAAAATTTGACCATTATCTTTTTCAAGTATTTTTTTCTGTCTCCCCTTTTCTCATTTTCTTCAGGTTCTTCAATGATATGTATATCAGACTGCCTGGGGTTGGTCTACAACTCACTGATGCTTATTCTATTTTATTTCCTCTCTTTTCTCTGCATTTTCATTTCGGATAGTTTCTGTTGCTATATCCTTGAGTTCACTAATATTTTTCTTTTTCACTGTCTAATCTGTTGTTAATCACATCCAGTGAATTTTCTATCTCAAGTTTTGTAGTTTTCTTCTCTAGAAGTTCATTTTGTGTCTTTTTTATATCTCCCATGTTTCTATGTAACATCCTGAATGCATGAAATATAGTTATAAAAACGGTTTCACTGTCCCTCTTTGCGAATTCCAACCTCTGTTTCAGTTCAATTGATTGCTTTTACTTATGATGGGTTGCATTTTTCCAATTCTTTTCATCCATGGTAATTTTTGACTGGATGCCATACATTGTGAATTTTATCTTGTTGGGTACTGGATCTTTTTATATTCCTACAAATATTCTTGAGCTTTGTTCTAGAACAGATTTAAATTACTTAAAAACAATTTTATCCTATCAGGTATTTGCTTTGAAGACTTGTTATGTAGAACAAGAGCAGTGTTCAGTCTGGGACTAATTATTTTCCATGACAGGGGCAAGATTCTTTTGTGTACTCTACCCAATGCCCTGTGAATTATGAGGTTTTCCAGTCTGGCTGGAGGCAACAAGCACTGTTCCTATAATCTTCACACTCCTATTTCCTCACATCATATACTGATTAGTTTCCTGCTGAATACTCTAAGGGACTCTGAAGATGTCTG
>NW_020173979.1:388465-416127 GCF_003031525.2 Neophocaena asiaeorientalis asiaeorientalis | reverse complement strand
TCTCTCTCTCTCTCTCTCTCTCTCTCTCTCTCTCCCTCCGCCCCCAAGGTCTCTCCTTTCCAGTACTCTGTTCTGTGACCTCTAGCTGCCTTGGTGTCCCTGGACTCTCAATTCTGTCTCCTCAACTCCAGGAGTCCACAAGACTCCACCTCTGCTCCCCTTCTCCACACCATGATCTGGAAATTCTCTTGAGTCAGTAAGCTGGGGCAGTCGTAAGACTCACCTCACTTGGTTCCCTGCTCTGAGGGATCACCGTCCTTTGTTGTATGATGTCCAGTATCTTGAAAACCATCATTTCATATATTCTGCCCATTTTGTTGCTTGTTTCAGATAGGAGGATCAATCCAGTCCCTATTACTCCATCCTGTCTGGAAATAGAAGTCTCAACTTTAAAAATTTTAAGTCTAAAATGGCAAAGGAATCAAGCCAGAAAGGGAAATTGGGGTTGGAAATGAAGATTGATTCAGCAATACTGATTTTCTTCTGTTTTTTTATACCTCCAAACTGCTACTGGCCCATGGCTCTGGACTGCCACAGGCACCAAATCTAGCCCTGGCCCACCTGTATTATGACTCCAGTGTTCTCTCTCTTCCCCCAACTAAATCCCTCAGTCTTGAGAGATATATGGAGTCAGTTTGGCCCAGCCTGGCCTTCTGGGGTTGTGGACAGAGTCAATTCTCTGAGAAGAGATGGAATGGTTACAAATGCCATCATGCATTCCGTAAATATTTCTTGAGTGCCTACTATTGGCCAGGTACTTTTCTAGGCGCTGGAACCACAACACTGTACAAAACAAACATTCCTGTCCTCGTAGCATTTGTATTCCTGTGCTAAGTGATAAATGTCTTTTGTACAACACAATATAGAATTGCCATGAGTTTCAATTTTGTTGAAAAAAAAATGAATGCCCTTACTGGCAAAATCATAACCTAAGCTAAGATAAAATATGGGCTCATTCAGAAAAATTGTTTACACTGTTTAAATATAGAATCTATTTAAGTCACCTTGGAGAGTCTTCTTTAGGCCATTTACAGAAAACACAAAGCCCAGGGGAGAGACTTTGCAGAAAAAAATGCTGAAGCAGGCTCTTGAGGCTGTAAATCAATGCTCTGTGCAGACACAAAAGATGTTAATTCGTCTGTTGGGCCTATGAGGTAATTTATGATTAGAGGACCCCAGAGAGCATCCTTCAATTCACAAAAGAATTCATGAGCTGAGGCCTTTCCTCCCAGCCTATCTCTGCCATTGGTTAAGTTATTGTCCCTCCTGACAACGTAATCACTGGTCAATCTAAACCCCCAGCTTCATGTGTCCCAGTTCTGTGAGAAGGTCACATGGGGCTGCAGTGGAAAGAAATTGAGTCAGACAGACCTGGATTTGAACCTTGACTCTACTATTATAATAGCTAGCTGTGGGAACTTAGTTAAGTTTCTTCACCTCTCTGACCTCTTTTTTCTACCCCTTGAAAATGCAAATACTACTATTTACCATGCAAGGCTGTTAAGAAGATTAAATGAGATTCTGTCTATGAAATATCAGGTAGGTAGACAAAGATCAGGAAATGTTACCTCGTTTTACATTCTGTCCTAGCAAAGGCTGTTCGTCATGCATCTTTCTTTGGGTTTACCAGCCCAGCACCCATTTCACCTTCTCCTGGTAAAAACATCCCAGATTCGGGGGAGCGGGGTGGGGGGGCGGCTTGTTACCTGTTCCTTACTGACTACATTCTAGCGGTCTGATAAGGTAGACTGCCCCTCTGTAGCTAAGAGGATGGACACATGACCTGATGATGTTCCCCCCCTGAGATTTGAGTCTTACACAGAGTGACAAAGAGACTGAAAACATTTGGTTGTCACTCATCCCATCAGCGTCACCTTGACCAGATTGCTTCTGTTGTGAGACTATCCCTATAACTCTTCCTTCCAGGACCCTGGGTGCTCTGCTCTCTGTCTATTCCCAAGCCTGTTTCTATGGCCTCCCTTCCATTCAGTGTTACCTTTCCAGTGAATTTCCTTTTGCTTAGGTTAGCCATAGTGAATTTCTGTTGCTTACAACCAGATAGCTCTATTTGATCAGCAGCATAAAAAGGAAAAAAAAAAAAAAACATGTTTCATGTTTTATTTGGATTCAAATCAACTAGAGCCACCATTTTTACTTGCCTAGCCAGCAAGGAGACAAATTATACATAGAGGTCTCAGGATTTTTCCTAACTAACGAAAGAGCCCATTTAATTTGTAGAGTGATGAGTCCTCCCAGTGACTTATTTCACTTACAGCCTTCATTCCCTATAACCAAGATATTCAACAGATTAAATGAACAATACAATGCATTACCTGCTCCTAGTGGGAAACACCCTGCCCCTGATCTCTAGAGTTGCTCTGGCCACCTCTACCTGGCATCCTTGGGGCCAGCAGGCACTCAATGCCCACATTTTGGACACTGGGAGTTACCTGATTGGCTACTTCTCCAAAGAGTAGAAGCACCTTTCCCAGCTTCAGGAATGTAGATGGGGGACAAAGGGTGACTTCCCAGAGGAGAAAACACCTAATCTGATCTTAAAAGAAAGGAAGGAAATAATCCAGATGAAGAAGGAGGGAAAAGTATGTTTGGCAGAGGGGACAATATATGTGAGTGATGGTGATGGGAGAGGGTGCGGGGAATGATGAGAGATGAAGTTGGAAGATTGGAAGAAATATAAAGAGGAGGGCCCACCTCTGCTTTGGAAACTCAAGCAATTTTAAGGTCAATATCCTTTTACTTAGAGGCTTATGGGGGGGGGTCTCAAATATAACCAACAGGACTTGTGTTCATGGGGCAGAGAAACTAGAGGCAGAAGCCCCCCATATCTCAGTGGCTCCAATTTGGAAGAGATAGGGAACATGGAGAAGGGTCCAGAGAATGGTCAACAACCTTGACCAAAAATGTTTCCTCTCCATACCACCTATGAGTTGTGTGGTCCCAGTCTCCAGCCACCCACTTCTCTGAAACTACTGTGCCACCAACTGCTTACTCGACATCTCCACCAGGTCATCATAATTGTGTCCTTTATTAAACTCATCATCTTCCTCCTTGCTGCTCCTCTTGTGATTCTTCTCTTGGTGACAGACACCTCTCCTCCCCCAGATACAACAATGGAAGCCGACACATTACCTGATGTCTTTATTCCCTTCTTCTTCCCATTTAAAATCATACACTCTTTTTTATTCTTCTTCTGAGATCCATAGAGACATCTGCTCCCTTCTCTTTGTTTCCAAAACTACTGTTCTAATCCAGGTCTCAATATTTCTCACTTGGTTAATGCAACCAGCCTCCCAACCATCATCCCAGTATATACCTTAATGAGTTGTTAAGTCATGGGTTATGTGTCTCTAGTCTTCAGAGACACCTGTGAAATGGAATTAGTAGGGATGAGCAGAACCTTTAATTGCTCCTCCCATGTTCCTACCTGATGCTACGGGATATGGTAGCAAATATCATACATTACTTGTCCTTTTCTTTAAAATATATTATTTCTGTATATGTTCTATTGGCTCTTATATTTCTGTAAGCATCACCTTATTGGATTCAGTTCTAGCAAAAGGAATTCTATTTGCAGCTTTTCAAAAGAAACCCTCCTAATTACAAGCAAAGGAACAACAACAAAAAAAGTTGGTGTAGCTGCACTTGGAGATAAAATCCTAAACAGTACAGCCTTTGGGGAAAAAAGTTTAGATAAATACGGAGACAGAAAACATTTAAAAAGAATAAAACTCAGTTCTCTGTTTAGAAAACAGCAAGGGCCCTCAATTGTCCATAAAAGTCTCTTTGGAGATACCTGGACTCAGGGTCTTTCCTGTTGAATGCGCTTTTAATCTCTCAAGGATTTTCATAGTGATTGGCCATCATCAGGCACACTCTTCAAATTGGTATCTATTATTCCTGTCAGGTTCATAAACTGCCATTGTTCTTTACCAGAAAGAACAATTCAACCAGAAAATTCAACCCTGTCTCTTTGTTACAAAGGTAAATAATTGGATGAATCTGATGGATTCCTTTTCTTCAAACAGTGAATGGTCATGATTAGGGTTCTGTCTCTGGGTGTAGTGACACCTCTAGTTTTTGTTCACCCAGCACTTTCCTCCCCTGTCAATCATGGCACTCAATTCCCCTGACCACATGGGACGAGCACAGGACCTACACTACCATGTTCAGACTCTTCTCAATCATCTGAAATTTGAGTTGGAGACACAGAGGAGCACAAAGAAGTCAGAGCTGTCTTTTCAACAAATGTTTTTGGGAAATCTGGATATCTACATACAAAATGATAAAGTTGAACCCTCACCTGGCACCATATAGAAAAATTAACTCCAACTGAATCAAAAATCTAAAAGGAAAAACTGAAACTATAAAACTCTTAGAAGAAAATATAGGGTGAAAACACATGACAGTGGATTGGCAATGGACATCAAAAGCACAGGCAACAAAAGAAAAACTAGATAAATTTGAATACATCAAAAGTAAAAACGTGTGCATCAAAGGACAGTATTAGCAGATTATAAAGGCAACCCACAGAATAGAAGAAATTATTCACAAATCATATTTGATAAGGAATTAATATCCAGAATCTATAAGGAACTCTTACAACTCAATTTTAAAATAGACAAAGACTTAATTAGACATTACTCTGAAGAAGGGATACAAATGGCCAATAAGTAAATGAAGAGATGTTCATCACCAATCTTTAGGGAAGTGCAAAACAAAATCACAATGAGATACTGCTATCATCAAAAAGCAGAAAATATCAAGTGTTGGCAAGGGTATGGAGAAATTAGATCCTTTGTGCATTGCATTGCTGATGGGAATAAAAATAGTGCAGCCAGTATGGAAAATATTGTGGCAGTTCCTCAAAAGGTTAAAAATAGAATTACCATGTGATCCAACAATTCCACCTCTGGGCATATACCCCACCCAAAATTGAGAACAGATACTTCACCCCCTAAAAATTGACTCAAACAGATATTTTCACACCCCTGTCCTTAGTAACATTATTCACAATAGCTAAAAGATGAAAGTAGGACTTCCCAGGTGGCGCAGTGGTTAAGAATCAGCCTACCAATGCAGGGGACACGGGTTCGAGCCCTGGTTCAGGAAGACCCCACATGCCGTGGAGCAACTAAGCCCGCGAGCCACAACTACTGAGCCTGTGCTCTAGAGCCCACGAGCCACAAGTACTGAGCCCACATGCCGCAACTACTGAAGCCTGTGGGCCTAGAACCCATGCTCTGCAACAAGAGAAGCCACTGCAATGAGAAGCCCGCGCACCACAACAAAGAGTAGCCCCGCTCGCCGCAACTAGAGAAAGCCTGCGCTCAGCAACGAAGACCCAACTCAGCCAAAAATAAATAAATTAAATAAATAAATTTAAAAAAAAACAAAGTAACCCACGTGTCCATTGACAGATGAATGGATAAACAAAATGTAGTATATATATACAACGGAATATTATTCAGTCTTAAAAAGGAAAGATTCTGACACATACTACAGCAGAGAGGACATTATGCTAAGTGAAATAAGCCAGTTAACAAAAGGAAAATTATTGCATCATTCCACTTATATGAGATACTTAGGCTAGTCAAATTCATAGAAACAGAAAGTAGAATGGTGGTTGTCAGGGGCTGGGGGAGGGCAGATGGGGAGTCATTGCTTAATGGGGACAGAATTTCAAGTGAGGAAGAGGAAGAAAGTTCTGGAGATGGATGGTGGTAATGGATGCACAACAGTATGAATGTGCTTAATGCCCCTGAACTATACACTTAAAAATCCTTAAAATCGTATATTTTGTATTATGTACATTTTACCGCAGTAAAGAGCACGGGAGATCAGAACTGAGCCATTAGATGGCAGCCTCCAGAGGCTGGTCTGTGAGTTCCTGCTGTTGAAGCTCCAGTGCTTCCCTAGACCTTCCATGGAAAGTTGGACCAGAGCTCTCTTTTCCAGTCTGTGAACTCCCGTTATCCTCACTCTGAAGTCTTCTTTTAGCCTAAGGCATCCAGGATAGTTTTCTTTGGGCCAATAGATATTAATTGAAATGCTGACATTCTGCAAAAAACGGTTGCAGCTATTTGCCTATGAGGAAGCATTGCTAATTTATTCTATGGAACAAAGAATATCTGCCATTAGATGAGCATCCTTTATCCACTCTGTTTTCACCTGTACCTGACACCAACCCAGGGTCACCTTGCATGTCCGGGGTCTTCAAACTGAAGATTTCTTTGACAGTACACTCATGCTTTTGCATTGGTTTCTCTCCAATATTCTTTCACCTCCCTAGATGACAGGCACCACAATCCATGGACCAGAAAAAATTACCAACTTGCACTGGTCCTAATTCTTGGACATGACGTAATAGTCAGCACCCATGGACCTAGAGACTGTCATACAGAGTTAAGTAAGTCAGAAAGAGAAAAACAAATGCTATGCTAACAAAACATATGCTAGCAAACAAAAACGTGTGCTAACACATATATATGGAATCTAAAAAAAAAAAAAAAATGGTTCTCAAGGACCTAGGGGCAGGACAGGAATAAAGACACAGACGTAGAGTAGAGAATGGACTTGAGGACACGGGAGGGGGAAGGGTAAGCTGGGACAAAGTGAGAGAGTGGCATGGACATATATACACTACCAAATGTAAAATTGATAGCTAGTGGGAAGCAGCTGCATAGCACAGGGAGACCAGCTCGGTGCTTTGTGTCCACCTAGAGGGGTGGGATAGGGAGGGTGGGAGGGAGAAGCAAGAGGCAGGAGATATGGGGATATATGTTTATCTATAGCTGATTTACTTTGTTATACAGTAGAAACTAACACACCATTGTAAAGCAATTATACTACAAAAAAGATGTAAAAAAAAAAAAAAAAGAAACTATTCAAACATGATCCCTATTTTACCCAAGATAAATGGGAGCCCAGAGAGGGAAAGTGATTTGTCCAAAGCCACCTAATGAACGAGATGGTAGAGTGAGAGTCTTGTAAGCCCTGTCTGACTCCAAAGACCATAATCTCTCTATGTTGGATAGAGGATGGCTCATGTTCTGTATATCAGGGGTAATTATTGCATCAAATACAAAAGAGTCAGGGCTAATTCTCTGAAATCACATTCATTGGCTTGGGACTAGGACTCATTATTTAAAAAATTGGATTTCTTTACTTAAAACATAAAAATCAAATTCATCAAGTGAAATAAAACAGTCAATATATCAACAGATGTCATTTTTTAAAAGCCAGATTTAGCAAGTTAATTAAAGAATATGAGACACAGTAGCAGAGCCAGAGATGACTAAGGTCCTCTTGGGTTAAAAATCACAAAACACAGCCAATGCCAAATGAAGGTTTCTGAATCAACACCAGTATAAAAATGTCGTTTTGTATTTGCTGCAATATGATAAATGTCAGGTTCACACACATACGTGCTAAAATGAAACCCACACCAAAAGAATGAGAGCCAGTAAAGCAACAACGTGGGAAAGAAACTAATGTTTTTAGTGCCATCTATGGGCCAATTCTAGTGAAAGTTTCATCAGCCTTATTTTAAATCTGAAGAAAGTGGAGCACAGTAATATCACGTATTAATAAAAGGCAGGCTGGGATTCACACACGCCTCATTCTATATGATTGAAAAGCATGGGCTCTTTCTATGTTTTTTCATGTTTATGTGGTCATTCATTCGATAATGATTTATCAAAAATCTATCATGGGCCAGGCCTCTGTGATACACACATACAGACACACACATACACACACACACACACACACACACACACTGTTTTTAGATAAATGTGGATTTGTTTACAATTTACAGCTGTAGTCATTGCTGTGAAAGAAAACAAAAAGAGGAAATAAAAGAGAATGCAGATTGGGAATGAACTTTTTGGTAGATGACATTGTTGTTCCAAATATTTGCTGCCTTTCCCTGGAAGAATATTACATTTCCCCAGCTCATTGACTTTAGTCTTGCCCTGGGACTTATGGTGCTTCTCTAGGGGAGCATCATACATCCCCACCCTGTTGTACTCAGGAGTGTGCATGCAACTTACTTTGGCCAATAGAATGTGGCTGGAAGCCATGTGTGTTTTTGTCAGGCAGATGCCTTAAAAGCAGTTCAGGGTTCACCATCTCTTTTCTCTCTCCCTTGAGTCCAGCAGTGTCCCAGGTAGAGACTGTGATCAATCTGTCCCAGAGTGAAGCCATGGTGGATCAGAGCTGCAGCTGACCCTTGGTAGACATGCCTTTGTTGTAAGTCGCTGAGATCTGGGGCTCATTTGTTACTGCAACATAACATACCTTACCCTGACTTATATACCCTCTTACCCTGACTTATATACCCTCTTAGAGGGTGGTCAGTGGAGACCTCTTTGAGGAAGTGACATTTGAGATAAGCCTTGAATGCAAGATCTTGCTAGGTAAAAAGCAGGAGAGGAGAGCTTCCCAGCAAGGATAAAACAGGCAGTGTACAGGCCCTAAAGTCGGAAAGAACTTGGCACGGCCTCCGTGTCAGGAGCTGATGAGAGTGGTGAGAGATGAGGCTGAAGAGATGTCTGAGCTGAGCATAAGGAAGTGGGAGCCAAGGGAGGAGGCTGGATTGCATTCCATGTGTGATAGGAAGCTGCTGAAGGATTCCAAGCAGGGGAATGAAGTGATCAGATTCAAGTGTTTAACAGATTTCCCTATAATCTGTAAAGCAGGAAAGGAAGCAGGGACACCAAGTGCGAGGCTATTGCGTTGTCTTGTTAAAGGTGTGATCTTTCTGAATTGTGTTCCCCCCAAAATTATATGTTGAAGTCCTAGTCCCAGTACCTCAGAATGTGACCTTGTATAGAAATAGGGTCACTGCAAATGTAATTAGTTAAGTTTAGATGAGGTCATACAGGAGTAGAGTGGGCCCTAGTCCAATATGACTGGTATCCTTATAAAACAGGAAAATTTGGATACTGACATGTACACAAGGAGAATACCATGTGAGGAAGGCAGATGTTGGGATGATGTTTTTACAAGTAAGGGAATGACAAAGACTGCCAGAAAATCACCATGAGCTAGGGGAGAGGCATGGAACAGATTCTCCCTCACAGCCCTCAGAAGAAATCAGCCATGCCAACACCTTGATCCCAGACTACTAGTTTCCAGAACTCTGAGACAGTAAGTTTCTGTTGCTTAAGCCACCCAGTCAGTGGTATGTTGTTGTGCAGCCTCAGAAAACGAATATAAGGACAGAGACAGTGGTATCTTGGGCTGGAGTGATAGCTTTGGGGATGGTATAAAAAGCAGATAAATTCAAGATACACTTTGTAATTTTTTTGTTAATTTCTTCTGATTATATTCCATTATTACAAGATATTGAATATAATTCCCTGTGTTATACAGTAAATCCTTGTTGCTTATCTATTTTATGTGTATTAGTTTGTATATGTTAATCCCATACTCCTAATATGTCTTCCCCCCACCTCCCCTTTGGTAACCATAAGTTTGTTTTCTATGTTTGTGAATTTGCTTCTGTTTTGTATATAGAATCTTTTGTATTATTTTTTAGAGTCCACGTATAAGTGATATCATAGAGTATTTGTCTTTCTCCCTTCACTAAGTATAATGCTCTCTAGGTCCATCCATGTTTCTGTAAATGGCATTATTTCATTCTTTTTTTATGGTTGAGTAATATTCCTGTGAGTGTGTGTGTGTGTGTGTGTGTGTGTGTGTGTGTGTGTTTATACTTCATCTTCTTTATCCATTCGTCTGTTGATGGACACTTGGGCTGTTTCCATGTTCAAGATTCATTTTGAAGGTGGAAAGGACATGATTTTTTATTGGGTTAGACATAGATTAAAATGGAAAGGGAGGGGACTTCCCTGGTGGTCCAGTGGTAAAGAATCCGCCTTGCAATGCAGGGGAACGTGGGTTCGATCCCCAGTCAGGGAATTAAGATCCCACATGCTGCAGGGCAACTAAGCCTGCATGCCCAAACTACTGAGCTCACGTGCCTCAGCTAGAGCCTGCATGCCACAAACTACAGAGCCCATGTGCCCTGGAGCCTGTGCGCCACAACTAGAGAGAGAAAACCCTCACACCACAACTAGAGAGAAACCCACTCACCACAATGAAGAGGCTACATGCTGCAATGAAAGATCCTGCATGCCTCAACCAAGATCCCTCATGCCGCAACTAAGACCCGGTGCAGCCAAAAAAATAAATAAAATAATTTTAAAAATGGAAAGGGAGGAATTAAAGAGGAAATTATTGAAATTGTATATCAAGCACTCCATCCAATGCTATCGTGAAGAATTGCTTTCTTCACAAGAGTCCTGTGGTCCTGTGTGTCAGTGGGATCCCCTGGGAAGCAGACACTGAGTTGGGATTAGGAATACAATAGAGGGAATGCCTGTGGAAGATTAAAAAGGGAAGGAAGCAGAATTGGACAGAGTAAGGACTGTGATGCAGATCTGACAAAGTTGCAGCCCACTCAACCCAATGGGGAGCTTCAGAACAAAGACTTCCCATCACAGGAGTCCTGTGCTGGGCAGAAATAGACAGGCCCTAGTGTTCCCACTGTGCTTGGTCATCTTCCCAGAAAGAGTGTGGCCTCTGCTTGAACATGAAGGCAGATCCTAAAGGCTCTAACTAGAGGCTGTCAACTGAATTCACTCCTTGCAGTAAAATAACAAATTCTTTTTGAAGGGAGACCCAAGAAGGGCACCATGCCCTGTAAGGTTGGATTTTTAGTCATATCTTACAAATTAGGAAATAGAGGCTCAAAAATCATACTTTGAAACTTTTCTTTGAGTGAGAGTACATAGAGTTTGGCTGCCATCCTCTAAGGGTCTGGTGTCTGTCAAGTTCCAGTTAGTACTTATAGCAGCCACTGCCAGCACCCATCCCAAGCCCCTCCTATAGCTTCTCTCTCTGGGCTGTAGCAGATGAAGAACTAAAAACTACATTTCCCAAAATCCTTTGCTGATAGGGTACAGGTATGTGACCTCTTTTCAGCCTGCCTGATATATCCCTAGACGTGGATGTTGCAGTGAGCAATGGAAGGTGGGCTGCCAGCAGATGAGAGGATCACCTGGTGAGCCCTGTGGCAGAGGCTGTCCCCAGCACCACAGGGTTTTTTCTAGAACAGTCCTTGATCTGTTTCTCCCAACTGCGTTTTTTTTTCCTGGACATGCCTTCCCAAGGCTGATTCTTCAAACACCCTGGAGGCGTGCAAACTTTCTAACATCCCTTAGCAAATGCCCTTCTGTTTAAAATAGGAGGAGGGGCCTCTGTTGTCTGCAACTGAGAATCCTCAGAGAGATGGTACTGGGTAAAGTACACTAGACTGTAAGAGTACACATGCACCATTCAGCAGGGAAATGGAACTTAGATCCAAAGGCATTTCCCAAGCTCTGGCACACTTCAGAGTGGCGTTCCTTCTAACTGAATCACACACAATTTGGCCTTTGCAGCATATAGACAATATTTTAAAAATCAGATACACACCTCACAGTGTTTTGGTTAAGAGAGTCTAGATGCTTTCAGGTCTGCTAGAAATTTCCTTGCAAGAGCCAGAATTTCTTTCCAGCTAGATGTAAATTAACTTCAGCATCTCTCAACAAAGCAAAATAATAGTGCTGAAAGGGTGGACTTAGCTACAACACAGAAAAGCTACTCACAAGATTTTTTTATTCACGAGCCCTTTTGAAAACATCTATTTTCAGTCTTTAATATAAGTCAGAGAAAAAATATGGTCATCTCTCCCTATTGGACCACCACAAGCAAATCCTGGACAATTTTCTTCCAGTGATTTTTCCATACTGTGCAACAGCTAAGAACAACAAGGGCTGACCTGCGAGCCCATCATAGTAAGGACTTCTTCCATCATAGTAAGGACTTCTGCCCAGTGCAGATGTTGTACAGAACAGTAATAAATTAATGAGAGGGAAAGGCATGCTCCAAGGGGGAGAAAGTGGCCCTGCCACTCCTCCCCAACCTTTGTCTCCTCCTCTCCCACCTCACAGGGTCAATGTCAGGAATTCACTGAAAAAACTGACAACCAGGAAGCTAAGACGAGGTGATCTGAAAGGTCACTGAATTGAGGCAAAGAGCAGGCTCAGAGGCCACCCCTCCCTGAAGGAGCCATCTGAGAAGAACCTTGCCCAGCACACCAGGACCACACCACCCCCAGGACACCTCAGACACAATGGTGCTACCCCCAAGGCCTCTTGATCAAAAGCCCCTACTCCAGTAGGGCTGCAGATATAGCATTTCCTGTCTCCCAAGAAGCTGGTCTCAAAAATCCTGTTCATTGGATTAAAAAACTGTAGTATATTCACACAATGGAACACTACTCAGCAATAAAAAGGGATGAAGTACTGATACATGAAACATTGTGGATGGATCCACAGTCATGCCGAGCCAAAGAAGCCAGACACAAAAGGCTAGTAGTATATTACTCCATTCATTTGACATCCTACAGGAGGCTTAACTAATATCTACTTCAAGAAAACAGAGGAGAGGACAGACAGCAGAAGCAAGAAGAATTACAAGCCTGCAGCCAGTAGAACAAAAACCACATTCACAGAAAGATAGACAAGATGAAAAGTCAGAGGGCTATGTATCAGATGAAGGAACAAGATAAAACCCCAGAAAAACAATTAAATGAGGTGGAGATAGGCAACCTTCCAGAAAAAGATTTCAGAATGATGATAGTGAAGATGATCCAGGACCACGGAAAAAGAATGGAGGCAAAGATCGAAAAGATGCAAGAAATGTTTAACAAAGACCTAGAAGAATTAAAGAACAAACAAACAGAGATGAACAATACAATAACTGAAATGAAAACTATTACGAAATTGGGTCGTTTGTTGAGACGTAGATGGATCTAGAGACTGTCATACAGAGTGAAGTAAGTCAGAAAGAGAAAAACAAATATTGTATATTAACGCATGTATGTGGAACCTAGAAAAATGGTACCGATGAACTGGTTTGCAGGGCAGAAATAGAGACACAGATGCAGAGAACAAACGTATGGACACCAAGGGGGGAAAGCGGCGGGGGGTGGGGGTTGTGGTGTGATGAATTGTGCGATTGGGATTGACATGTATACACTAATGTGTGTAAAATCGATGATTAAGAAAAAAGAAAAAAAAATGTAAAAAGCAGAGGAGTGGTTGTCAGGGTGAGGGCTTGACTGCCAATGAGCACAAAGGAAATTTGGGGGGGCAATGGAAACATTCTATATCTTGATTGTTGTGGTAAATACACTAGTGTCTATACATTTATTGAAACTCAACAAGCTATACAACTTTCAGTGAGCTGTGCATTTTATTCTGTATCAATTATACCTAAATAAAATCCATCAAAAATTCCTAGCAGGATGGGTGTCATCTATGTGAAATCTGTGTGAATCTATGTGAAAACCCCCTTGCTACTTTTTCCTCTCAAATACATGCCCCTTCACCTTTCTGAGAGTAGAGATAGTTTTGCTGTCAGCTAAATCTGAATGAGAGTTATCCTTGCCACAAAATGCTATGTTAACATTTTTCTGAAAAAAAAAAAAAAGTAGGTTCTGCCATTGACTTTCTGTGTGACATCAAGCATGATCCTTTACTTCCCTGAGACTCAGTGTCCACATGTGTAATGTAGAAACAGTATTACAGGGAAAGTTATACAACACAGCTTATTTGAAAGTAACCAGCTTAGAGCTGGGCACATGGCATGTGCTCAGTATATTGGTTTGCTTTCTCCATTCCATCAATGAGGATTCTTTGGATTGCACGTAGCAGGCAATACAACCTAACTTATTTAAGCAAAGGGGAGTTTATTGGCTGAACAGCTGAAGAGCACTGGCTTTAGGGAAGGCTGGATCCAGAGGATTTGCATCCATACTACACCCTGGATTTCTCTCCCTCTCTCTGTTCTGTATTCTACCACATCCAGCCTCATCATCTGTCTCCACATGGTCCACTCCCTCCCAGCAGCTCCAGCCACTCTCTTTGGGCCTCATTCTCACATCACAGCATCCTGGATGCACTCTCTTGTGTTTCAGATTGGGACCCATGCCTATCCCTGAGCCAAGAACTCTAGCTAAGGGGATGTGATATGCTGATAAGCCAATCACCCTGGAGCTGAAGTCTGACTCAATCCCACCTAAAACAAATGGCTGCTATGAAACAGTATAGAGATAACTGTTCCACATCAGGGTACTCTCAGCAGAAGGAGGACAATGGATATTGAAAGGCAATTATCAAATGTCCACTGAATGCATTCTATCAGTCAGGGTCTCATTCAGGAAAACAGAAACTACACACGTTAGTTTAACAGAGAGGATTTAATCTAAAGAATTTTTAACTGGGTGGGTATTAGAACACTGGAATGGAAAAAGGAACGCTGAGCCATCAGAATGTAGCCACTGCAGGAATCAGCCTCAGCCCTATGCAGCGGGGGAATGAAGGGAGGGGTCTGGGTTCATTAAATCTTAGAGAACTGGGGGAGAGAGCACAGCTTGGATACTGCTGGTGTCTCAGAGCTTGGAGGAGATGGCTCCTGGAGCTTGACGCAGAACTCTGAGGAGGGGCACCCCATCTGCAGTGCTAGTATCTCTGAAGAGGTGCAATGAGTCTGAGTCTGCGAGTGTCTAAAACACTTGGCCTCTGAGATGAGGAAGCAAGGCTGTGGTGATGCCAAAAAGAATAGGAAGCAAACAGGAAGGGACATGTCCCTCCTTCCTTGTTCAGCCTCTCATTTTCCCCAGGCCCTGGCAAAGCAGAAATGTGGCTTGCAGAGTCCTAGAATCACAAAGCAGAGTACCGAAAAATTGGGTTCTGTACAGAGAGATAATTACTAGCACACAAACAATTCACATGATCAGGGTATCAGTGAGAACAGTCTGGCTGTAAGCAATGGAAAAAAACTCTAACTTAATTAGCTGAAACAATGACAAAATTTTCTTACTCACCAAAATACAAGTTCCCAACAGCTCCAGGATTGCTTAATTCAACTATTCAATATTGCCATAAGGGATAAAGGTCTTTCCGTCTTTCCACTCTGCCATCTTTTTTTTTTGGGCTGTGTTGGGTCATTGCTGTGTGCAGGCTTTCTCTAGTTGCGGTGAGCGGGGGCTACTCTTCATTGTGGTGCGCGGGCTTCTCGTTGTCATGGCTTCTCTTGTTGTGGAACACAGGCTCCAGGTGCACAGGCTTCAGTAGTTGTGGCACGTGGGCTTAGTAGTTGTGGCTTGCGGGCTGTAGAGCTCAGGCTCAGTAGTTGTGGTGTATGGGCTTAGTTGCTCCGTGGCATGTGGGATCTTCCCGGGCCAGGGCTCGAACACGTGTCCCTTGCATTGACAGGCAGATTCTTACTCACTGTGCCACCAGGGAATCCCCCACTCTGCCCTCTTTAGAATGTGGCTTTATCTTCAGTTCGTTTTCCTCATGGCAACAAGATGACTGCCACAATTCCAGACATCACACAGGCATTACAGATCCAGACATAGAAAAAAGTACTTGGTGAAAAAATCTCTTTTTAGTGCAAGGAAACTTTTCCCAGAAGCCTCCCGGCCGATTTCCTCTTATATCTCATTGGCCAGACAGAGTTACATGGCCATATGGAATCAATCCTCAGCAAAAAAAAGAAACTGAAACAGCAAATAATGGCTTAGAGTAATTAAAACTTACTCCTGGGTGACATGTGGGGAGAGTAGATAGTTAAGTAAAATCGAGACTTGAGCCAGAGGTGTAGGTTATATGTTTAACAACCAGTACTCTGAGAAAAATATATATACATATATAAAATAATTTTATTATAAATACACTGATACAAAGGATGTATAGAACAAAATTTAAAAATTATAATAAATTATACAATACTCTTTATTATATCACATAGGCAACTGATTCTCATGTTTCATTGATTTTTACCAAATTCCTGTATTCTCGGGCCTCACTGCTGTGGCCTCTCCTGTTGCGGAGAACAGGCTCTGGACGCGCAGGCTCAGCGGCCACGGCTCACGGGCCCAGCCGCTCCGCGGCATGTGGGATCTTCCCGGACCGGGGCACAAACCCGTGTCCCCTGCATCGGCAGGCGGGCTCTCAACCACTGCGCCACCAGGGAAGCCCCAAATTCCTGTATTCTTAGCCAAACTATGGTTGCAACTGATCAGCAAGTTCAGTTCTGAAAAATTATTGATTGATATATTAAGACAAAAGTGAAATAACAAAGATGTATATTTGAGCTCCACTCAGCCAATAATGTGAGCGATTTCTGTAAATGAACTAAATCTCTATCTCAAGCTCCCATTCCACTGAGGTGGTTACAATTTTATCTTAGTTAATTAAAAGTTCACCTACCCTCACATTTTCTTGGGGTTGAACCTACGTTCCAAGGCAGATTAGAAGGGCCCATCAATCTTTCGTTAATTCAAAGAGGTTGCTATTTTCACATTCACATACCCCTATGTAAATGTCAATATTTATATATCCCTCATTTCTGTCTGCCAGCACTCTTTGGATCTATTAGCTCTGTTTCCATAACCCATACCCGAGAGCCTGAGAATCTCCGTGAAGCTAAGACTCCATCTCCCTAGACTCATTAAAGTCTGCCAGGGAAGCAAGAGGCAGGTTCCCTCTCCCTGGAACATATTAATATCTGGATTTTCAGCATTCTTCTTCTTCTCTCCTCTTCCTTAAGCATGATGAAATCATTCCCAATCTGGGGAAGGAGTAAATCCTACACTCCTTAAATCCCCTGATCCACCATTTAGTAGACAGTGTAGTGAAAACAGGCTCATTCTTTAGAGAAAAATGAAGTTGAATCCCTACATCACACTATATACAAAAGTAGATTCTAGATTGATTAAAGACCTAAGTGTGAAACATAAAATTACACAACTAAAGAATTAAATATTGGAGAGTAATTTTACAACCTAGCATTGGGGGAGACCTTCTAAAACCAGACCTCAAAAGCTAAAAACATAAGGTAACAAGTAAGTGGCTTTCATTACATCAACATTAAAGATTTCTGTTCAACTACTGTATAGCACAGGGAACTCTGCTCAAAGCTCTGTGGTGACCTAAATGGGAAGGAAATCTAAAGAAGAGGGGATATACATATACGTAAAACTGATTCACTTTGCTGTACAGCAGAAACTAACACAACATTGTAAAGCCACTATACTACAAGAAAAATTAATAAAAATAAAATAAAACCTTCAGACAAAGAAAACAAATTCTGTTCAACAAAACACACTGTAGACAAAGTTAACAGAAGGATGACAAGTTGGGAGAAGATATTCACAGTGTTCGCAACAGACTCAGAACATGTGCAAAGGAACAAGGACAGAAAAACTGCTTTAAAAAAAAAAAAAGGCGGGCTTCCCTGGTGGCACAGTGGTTGAGAGTCCGCCTGCTGATGCAGGGGACACGGGTTCGTGCCCCGGTCCGGGAGGATCCCACATGCCGCGGAGCGGCTGGGCCCGTGAGCCATGGCCGCTGAGCCTGCGCGTCTGGAGCCTGTGCTCTGCAGCGGGAGAGGCCACAACAGTGAGAGGCCCGCGTACCGCAAAAAAAAAAAAAAAAAAAAAAGGCAATGAATATGATCAAGCAAGTGCTACGTAGATGAGAAGATTCTCAAAATCACTGATAACCAAAGAACTACAAATCAAAACAACAATATAGAACTTTATTCCCATCAGACTGGCAAAGGTCAGAGAGAAGGATAATGGTAATTCTTGGTGGGATGTGAGAAACAGGAGCCTTTTTGCACACAGTTGGTGAGTGTGTAGATATTGCTGCCATTCTGGGGAGTTCTCTGGCAGTACATATCTAAATTAAGTCGCTTGTATGTGCAGAAATCTCACCCCTCCGTACGTTCCCAGAGTCTTTATTAAATACGACCATAACTGGACATATGAGAAGGCATTTATCACAGAGTTGTTTACAGCACTGAGAAGTAGAAGGCACCCTGGTGCCCATCATGGATAGCGGATGAGTAAAATATTGTGGCTTTACTCCAAGGAATTGTATCCACAGTTAGAAGGAACAAAAAAGATATGTACACATGGATGGACCTAGAAGTTACCATACTAAGTGAAGTGACTCGGAAAGAGAGAGACAAATACAATTTGATATCACTTGTATGTGGAATCTAAAATACGACACAAATGAACTTATCTATGAAACAGAAACAGACTCCCAGACATAGAGAACAGACTTGTGGTTGCCAAGGGGGAGGGGAGGTGGGGGAGGGATGGATTGGGAGTTTGGGGTTGGCAGATGTAAACTATTATATATAGAATGGATAAACAACAAGGTCCTACCGTATAGCACAGGGAATTATATTCAATATCCTGTGATAAACCATAATGGAAAAGAATAAGGAAAGAGGAATAAAGGAAGAAATAAAGGAAAAGAATAAAGGAAGTTGGCCCAGAACAACTTAGTCGTTTGAAGGGGACCAGAAAGGGGGGTGGTGGAGGAAACCAGTTAATCAGCTAACCAGCTGATCTCTCAAAATATTATCCCACTGCAACTGTTTCAGTCTTCTTGGTGAGCATTTTCAAACCCATAAAAACATCCCATAAAAAACTATTATGTAGAGAATGGATAAACAACAAGGTCCTGCTGTGTAGCACAGGGAACTATATTCAATATCCTGTAATAAACCATAATGGAAAAGAATATTAAAAAGAATGCATGTGTGTGTATATATATATATGTATATGTATAACTGAATCACTTTGCTATACAGCAGAAATTAACAAAACATCTTAAATCAACTATGATTCAGTAAAATAAATTTTAAAAATATCCAGAAAAAGAAAGTCTATTCCATCTTATCATTTTCCTATGGCTTGGGTGAGTCTGTTTTAAATGAACCTCAGTGAGGGCTGCTACATGCAGTTGTACAGTCTGTGCACTGCACAAAGATGCCCCTGGGCAAGGGAGTGAGGGGGAGCTAGAATCCATCAGGGGCTCTGCTTATAAGCTGGGCCAACCTGGAGCTGCTTTAATCACAGGTAGGAGAGCCTTTTGGTAATTTGTCTGCCAGAGAGAGTGACCTTTTGTAACTTCTACCAAGGTATTACACGTGCCAGCTGGGGCCCTGAGTCTCAGACTGATCAACACTATCAGAAATTCACGTATCAACTCAAAGGTTTCTTTGTAGCCTCTGCTTTTCGGACAGTCCTGGGGCTATTTCACTGGCCTTTCCCTCTGCCTGGAACACTCTTCCCTGATCTGGACTGGCTCCTTCCCTCCTTCATCAGGGTCTCTGTTCCAATGTCACCTCCACAAAGACGCCTTCCCTGAACATCCCCTCTAAAATCAGCCCCCTCTCCATCCTTACCTTGCTCTATCCTCTTATCCAGCTTTCTTCATTCCACTTTTCACTCCCTGAAATCCTGTCTGTATTGGATTATTGTCTGTCTCCCATGGGAGCGTAAGCTCCCCCAAGCGAGGGATTCATTCTCATTCACTGGTGCCTGTCCAGTGCCAGCACAGAATAGATGCTCAGTAGATGTACGTTGGATGGATGAACGGATTGGACCTAAAGGACGAGCAGGATGTCATATTCTTTTCAGAAAAATTACGGAAAAGCAACGGCAAGTCCTTAACCTGAGCAAAAAGAAATGTGAAGTATTATTTCTTCCTCATTTCTGCCCTATTATGTTAAGATTAATTTGACTAATGAACCAGTTTCTTAAAACGCATAATGGAGTGACTCAGCTTTCTCAGAATAATCAACATTGTGTTTAGCCTCCAGAACCTGTTTAAGACATAATTGGCTTCCAAGTGATATTCAGCGTTGCTTTATTTTAAAACAGAGCCAATTCATGATGTGTTTTTCAGATGCTTTGTGTGTGACACACTGAGTTTTCACTCCCAAACAAGAATGCTTTCAGGATTATTGTCTGCATATTTGAGGTACAGAAGCCTAAGGCCTGTCTGCCTGCTGCCCACAGGCCAGCCCCCATCTTGGGCAGATGGCAGGTCAACTCTGCAATTACCCACAAAGATCCCTGTAGCCAACTACCCTCACCTCAAGAACAGGAGGGGCCACTTTTAATCAACTGAAGGATGATTCTGTGGGTTTGCTGTTTGGTCCATCCCTTTACTGCCGTGACCCTCCATCCCTGGCTTCACACTGAAGCATTAAAAATCCAGATTCCAGGGCTTCCCTGGTGGCGCAGAGGTTGAGAGTCCGCCTGCCGATGCAGGAGATGCGGGTTCGTGTCCCGGTCCGGGAAGATCCCACATGTCGCAGAGCGGCTGGGCCCGTGAGCCATGGCCGCTGAGCCTGCGCATCCGGAGCCTTGGCCCCGCAACGGGAGAGGCCACAACAGTGAGAGGCCCGCCAACCGTAAAAAAAAAAAATCCAGATTCCAGGTCCCGCCTGTTAAGATCCTCATGTAATTCATCTGGGTTGTGGCCCAGGAAATTGATAAAATTGGGAAGATTTTAAAGATCCCCAGGTGATTCCAAACTGCAGCCTTTTAAAAGGACCCTGGTAGGACTTAGGCAAACAGCATGAAATCCCGCTCCGCCGGCACTCTGCCTCCATAAATGCCCTAAGCTGCTCACTTGTCCATTTTGCTTTGCTGGTCCTTTAGTTTTCCCTTCTTGGGCCCTGGCCCTAGCCCCATTCTCTCCCTAATCTCTCCAATGAAGGAACCCGTGAGGATAGTCTTTCCAGCTTTGACCTCACCTCTCCCCGGGAGGATTCCTACATGCCCTCTAGCTATGCACCTGTCTCCTGTCTGGGTGCCTCTTCTCCACCTATCCCCACCCCTTGAGATCTACAGGCAAGCCCACCCCATGCCCATCGTTCCCCACACGGGCCACAGCTCTCCCACCCATGCCCAACCAGTTGGCCTCTATGTTATTGCACATACTGCTCCCCCTGCAAAGAATGTCCTTTCCTGCTCCTTTACCTTGCCTTCTCCTACTTGTCCCTTAAGCACTGGTTCATCTATTACCTCTGTCAGGAACCCTTCCCCAACATGTACACAGAAAAGGCCAGTTGGTCCTTCCTCCAGGCTCCATGTCTGCTGCTGAGACCACCTGGCCCTGCCTGTGTTGGGCCCTGAGTGTCTTACCAGCAGGTGCACCGTGTCTAACTCATCTCGGTGGCTGCTGTACCCTCATGGGCCTTAACCTGATGCAGCATCGGAGAACGTGGTGAGTAAACCAACAAACAAATGGGACATCAGAGAAAACTAGGACATTTGCCTTGGTTTTCAGGTGCATCTCTGTCTGGGCTACAAGCAGTCACTTAACATTCCTGTTTTTAACTTTCCAAAGTAAGAATGATCAGAATGCAGATGTTGCATGATGAAGTTTGAAGTACAAGAAGTAAATGTGTGAAAAATGGCCTGAATCCAGCCCACAGATGTTTTTTGATTGTCTTACCTTGTATTTAAAATAACTTCCCAACATTCAAAAATTAGGAAACTCTACCTATTTTGTGGATTTCTGGTTTTTCTTGAAACAAATCGGTAGATGTGGCCCCTCGGAGCTCATACTACCAGGGCAACAATGTGCTGGGCTGGGAGGACTGTGCACTCTCCGGCAGATGTGCCCCGACCACTCGGCCCAGCTCCATGCTCTCTTCTGTTCTCATCACCAAGACCGAGACCAAGACCCTCAGGCCCTTTGAGCTCCAACCCCTGGTCTCCTTTAACCTTGCACATGGCGATTAGCATGTACTTCACCATGCACTGTGGTGTTAAGAGCATTTAACCTGGAATCAGGCAAACCTTCAGTCCTAGAAGCTGCGTGGCGTTTAGGTACATTACTTCACAGCTCTGAGCGTCCTTCTTTGCCTTCCAGAGTTCACAGACAAGAAGAGGAGACAGACCATGATCATAGAAATTTATGTGACGAAATAAGTCCTCCTACAACATTAATACCAAACATTTATACCAAAGTGTGTACCCAGTGGAGAGTACAATAAATTGCCTGACAAACTGAAGGACAGCTCCCTAGAGGAGGTGTCTTTCATCTGGGTTTTGAGGGATGTGTAACAGTTTGTCCAGGAATCAAGACTCTCTGGGGAAAGGCATTCCAGACGAAAGCTGTACAAAGGCAAAGAGGAAGAAAACAACCTGGTACATTCTAGAAACAGTGAGTTGGTCGATGTGCCTGTATCAGGGTGTAAGGCAAAAGGTGTAACGGATTGGAAGTTAAGGTCGGTATCAAAAAGCCGTGAATACCATTCCAGGGAGGTTGGACTTTATCAGGAGGCAAGAACCAACTTTCACATGGGGAGTGACGTGAGCTTCAGATCTTGGTAACATCACTCTGGAGGCAGAAATTAGGTGAAAACACATGCCCCAAACATGTGAACTAAATGCAAAAAAAGAGCTGCTCTTTTTTTGTACAAAAGATTGTACATGACTGTTTATATCACAGCTGCTTTATTCATAATAACCAAAAACTGGAAACACTGTAAATGTCCATCAGTTGGGAAATGGACACAAAAATGGTGGTCTATTCATATGAAGTGGAATTCTACACATTAGGAAAAAACAAACTACAGCTACATCCAACAACATGGATACATCTCAGAAACATGCTGAGTGAAAGACACACATGCAAAAAAGCACATACTATATGATGCCATTTAGCTAAAGTTCCAGAACAGACAAAGCTAATTAGAAATTAGTGTTAGACATCTACAGAAAAGTTTTGATGTGGTGCTGGCACGTGACCGCGGCTCAGCCAATCAGACGCGCATGCCCAGGCGGTGGAGTATCCATTCCAGCAGCGGCTGGAGTAAGCAGTTCCAGGAGCATGAGTAACTCTTGTGTAAGCTGCAGGGTCCGACATCCGGGATGGAGGCCGTAGGGTCCTCACCACAGTGGTGCTGTGGCGTGATTTGAGCAGGGAGGGTAACTGCAGTAAGCATTGTTCAAGGAGCTGAGAATACAGTGGCAGATAAGGCAGACAGGACCCCTGCCCTTATGGTGGGACATTCTAGTGGAAGAGACAGAGAAGAAACAAGTCAACAAATAGGTCAACAAGGTGATTTTGGATAGTAATAGTGCAGTAAAAGAAATAAAAGAGTGATGAGCTCCAGTGGGAGTGGGAGGGGCTACTCCTACTCAGGTGGTCAAGGAAGGCTTCTCTGAGGAGGTGATATTTGACCTGAAAGCATTCCAGGCAGCTGGACCAGCATATACAAAGCACCTGAGGTAGGAATAAGTTGGCCTGTTCAGAAGTCAGGAAGTTTAGTGATATTAACATGAAACCACAGAAATAGTACAGGACAGATCATGAGGGTCCATAGGCCATGATGGAAAGTTCAAATTTAACTGTAAATAAAACCGGTAGCCATTGAGGATTTTAAAGCAGGGCAAGAATTGATCTGATTCACATTTTCAAAAGATCAGGGGATGAATTGTTAGAGGCAAGAGTGAATGGAGATATAAAATCAGGGGAAGGGTAATATGATGGTTAGTTTTATGTGTTAGCTAGGCTAGTCTAGAAACCCAGTTATTCAATTAAGCCCTAATCTAGGTGCTGCTGTGAAGGCATTTTGTAGATATGGTTAACATCTGTAATCAGTTGACTTTGTATAAAGAACTTTGTCCTCCATAATGTGGGTGGGCCTCACCTAAGCAGTTGAAGGCCTTAAGAGCAAAAATTGATTTGCCCAAGAGAAGTTAGCCTTTCAACACATCAATAGGAGTTTTCAGCCTGCTGGTCTGTCCTATACATTTCAGGCTTGCCAGCTCCCACAATCATGTGAAAAAATTCCTTAGGAAAAATAGATAGATAGATAGATGATAGATAGCTATAGAGATGGAGATGTATCCTATTGGTTCTGTTCTCTCAGTGAACCCTGACTAATACAAGTAGTTAACCTCTCAGTGTTTCTCTGAGGACTAGAAAAGATGTTTGTGAAAGTGTCTACTATGTGCCCAACTCACAGTGGGCACTCAATGACTGTTATTCCCCTATGTTCCTTCTCCTATAAGGCTCAGGAAGAACAGAAGTTTGATTAGGTCAGAAAAGAAAAGAAAATCCTAGAGGGAAACATACTAAAAATCTCCCAGGGAGAGAGCTGAGGAACAGCATGGAGTGTGTACATGAAGTTTTCCACACCTCTCAAATTCATACGATTATGCATTTCTTTTATCATCACAAATAAATTTGCTAATTGAATCTGTAACTCAAGGTTTTCATTTAAATATTAATTTAAAAGAAACATATTAAGTCTCACTGAATTCCCTGTTCTACCATGAGGAAACTCTCACCTTGTGATATATTCTGCAAGATCTTTGCTCAGCTCACGGAACTTTCGCTATGCTCAGAAATGTCCTCCTATCTTTGCTGACTTAAGCGTTGTTTCGTTTTTGCCATGCCCTGAACGGTTCAAAGTCCATATTAAAATGCCAGGGTTTTGCAACCTTTGCCAATGCTAGACTAGCAAGAATTCCCAAGCCCTCAGTTTCCTTATCAACAAAGGTGAAAAATACTACTTTAGCTTCCTTGGAAGCTCTTTCTGAAAGACGTTTATTTAAAACAATGGTAGGAACACATGTGGACACCTGCTTTTTATTCTTTAAACCTTAGCTCATTTCTTCTTCCTTCGTCTTCCTTCTTTTCCTTGATTTTTCAAATTTGATTTCATTCAGCTCAAATGTCACCTCTTCTGTGAAGCCCCCAGTCAGTTAGAGACAGAACTCTAACTCAACAGAGCTTATGATTTAAAAAAACAAACAAACAAACAAACAAAAACTGTATGTGGGTGGATTTATTGGCTCTTATAACTGGAAGCCTAGGAGGTAGACCTAGCTTCAGGATTGGCTGAGCCCAGGGCCTGCAGTGATGTCATCTGAACTCTCTCTCTTGCCTTCTTTCAGCTTACTTTCAATTCTGCAAACAGGCAAAAAGAGCAGCCCTGGCAGCCCCTGATCCACATTCTCCCAGCTTAGCAACCCCTATAGGGTCAGAGCAGGGGGATGACTTCTCTTTTTCCCAGTGTCTACATATAAATTCAGAGCAGGATTCTGCTTGGGTCACATACCCATGGCAGTGGCAGGCGTGAGAAGATAAAAGTCCCATGACTGACAATCTGACCAGGATCAAAGGAAGTGAGAGAGAGGAGATTCCCCAAAAGAAACTGGGAGGCTGGGAAGGCAAAATACACACAAGAAAGAATTTTTGAAAAAGAAAGCCCCCAAGTCTCCACTTGTCTATATATCACATCTATTTATAATGTCACTTTGCAGCTCATCCCATCAAGAGATAAAGAATCTGGGCTGGTCTTGTGACTTGGTTTGACCAATAAGCTAAAGCAGAAGTGAAGGCAGCCTTGAGGATTCTCTCTCCGTAACTTTGCTGGAAAAATGAGACCTGGAACAGAGCCAAGTCAGTCCACATGTCCTAGCTGGAGACTCAGACAGTGAGAAAACCCTGCCAAGACCCACAAAGCCACCAAATTAGGAGGCCTTGCAGAGCCCGGCTCTGATCAGCAGAACCGCCAGCCAACCCATAGATGCAGAAACAAAAACAACTTTTTTTTTTTTTTTTTTGTATACTCCTGAGGTTTTTTGTGGTTCTGCTATAGCATCACCGTGGCAACAGATAACGGATACACTTTGTATCTACCAGACCTCTCTCACATCACCATTCTGCGGGCAGAGCGAGGCATCCCTCCTGTGCTCACGCACTTACATAACCCAAAGTATGCTGTTGCAACGTTTATACTGAGTTGTAATCATCTATTGTAACTACTTGTTTACATATATATATCTCCTTGACACTAAGCTCTTTGAGGGAGGAATTTTTTAAAATCTTTTTGAGCCCAACACTTGGCACAGAGTGTAGTAAAGAACAGAAACCGGTTAAACGTTCCTAGAAATTCTGAGAATGAGGAGTCCCACCAAAAAACTATCTGTAGGGCTTCCCTGGTGGCGCAGTGATTGAGAGTCCGCCTGCCGATGCAGGGGACACGGGTTTATGCCCCGGTCTGGGAAGATCTCACATGGCGCGGAGCGGCTGGGCCTGTGAGCCATGGCGGTTGAGCCTGCGGGTCCGGAGCCTGTGCTCCGCAACGGGAGAGGCCACAACAGCGAGAGGCCCACTTACCACAAAAAAAAAAAAAAAAAAAAACTATCTGTGAAACCTACGCTGAGTGCCCAAATCCCTAGCCAGGCTGAATTTTTGTTTTTAGGTATCAGGGTCATTTGTTTTTCCGTGTCCGTGCTTCTTGTTTTTTATTTGTTTATTTGTTTATCTATTGGATTGTTTCTCTTTTTTCTTATTAATTTGAAAACTTTTAAATATTTTCTCCATATGTATTCTTTGCCAGATCCATGTATTGAAAATATTTCCTGCCAGTCTGTGAACTCTTTCCCTTTTATTATGCTATCATTGGTAAGCATGACTTTTTTAGTTTTAATGAGGTTTAACTTTTCAATCTTTCCTTTATATTCCATCCATTTTGTGTTTATTTAAGAATGCATCCTTATCCCCAGTCATAAAGATACCCTCCTATATTGTCTGCTAAAAAGTTGGGAGTTTTGTTTTTCATATTTCGGTCTTTAATGTGCCTGAAGTTCAGTTTTATATATGGTTTAAGGTAGGGGTTCAATTGCCCCAGCGTCATTTAATGAATATCTAACCTTCCCGTTCACTTAGGATGCAGCTAATAGGTTTCTGTATGTGCAGGGTGTGTGTCTGGTGCCTCTTGTTTGCCTGCACTATTTGTTGATCCCTGCACAAACACACAACCTCTCTGTGTTCATAGGATGAGTCACTCCACCCTGCTCTTTTTCTTCAAAATAGTTTTGGCTATTTCTGGCTCTTTATTTTTCATATACATTTTACAGTCACCCTGTCAAGTTATACACCAAACTCTTAGACCCACTAGAGTTGACAGAATTTTGTTTGGTATTGCATTATATTTTTGGGTTAATTTGGGGAGAATTTACGACTTTAAAAATCGAATCTTCCTATCCATGAACATGATGTAATTTCACTCACTTATTACATTTCACCTGTCTCCAAGATATACCCGGAATCCAATAATTCTCACCGCCTCTCCTGTTACCAACCTGGTCCAAGCCATCGTCATCTCTCCCCTGGTTAGCCCCGGGTAGCCTCCCTACTGGCTCCTCTGCCTCCACGTCATCTCCTCTACAGCCTATTCACACAGCAGCCAGGATGATGATTCCTGTTTAGACATAAATCAGGTCATGGCCCTTGTACCACCTAAAATCGCCTTGTAGCCCCAGTGGTGCCAAATTCCACACTTTGGGAAACAATGGTTTGAATGAATGAATGAGAGGATGCTGACTATGGAAGACCCTGGGAATTGAGAAATGATCGAGTAAGGGGTCGGTCTCGGGGAAACCAAAATGGGAAACATGGCACGGAGCCCGCACCACGGTGAGGGTGAACTTGGGAGTTCATGATGGAGCCAGAAGCAAAAGCGCGGGCACAGAGGATCGCGCCTGGACCAGGCGGAGGCTGCTTCCAGGGCGCAGCGACTGCGATGGCGCGTCCGGGGCCTCCCGCGCGCGGCCGCCGCCCAGCCCAGCCGGGCCTCTGGGCTCCGCACGGGGACGCGCTCTGAGGGCGCGCTCTGGACGGCGGCGGCGCGCAGGGCCGCTGTGGCGGGAGAAGCGCTTCCGGTGGCGTTGGAGGCGGCGCTGA
>NW_020173979.1:380017-388254 GCF_003031525.2 Neophocaena asiaeorientalis asiaeorientalis | reverse complement strand
GAGAGCGGCCTGGGCTGTGGCCGGGGGGGAGCGGTGAGTCGTGGGCTGCGGGCCCGGGTGCTGTGGGTTGGAAACGCGCAGGGAGCCTGGCGGAGGGGCGCGGGCTGGAGCGGGGGCGCGCTCCCGCGGGCCGGCTGCCAGGAGACACCGGGGCTGGGAGGTCAGAAGCCCCCTCGCCGTGTCCTGGACTTCCCGGGCCAGGGGGTCCCTGCACCTTGGAGACCCCTGCCATCCCAATGCCTGAGCTCCCCATCTCTAGCAGCCTGACCTCCTCTGAGCTCCCCCTGAGCCCCCGCGGTGGAGTGGGTCTCCCGGCATGGGAGGGGGCTCACCCATCCACGCCCGCACGCGCCCTGCCACGCTGTCCCCGCGGCCGCGTGACGAAACTCGCCACAGGGAGGACACCCAAGATGGCTGCCGCGGGGACAGGCCACGGCGGGGACTGGCGCGAGCGATTGCTAGGTGGTCCGGTGGCACCGACCCCCACGCCCCTCAAGCTCCTAGCTCCTGGCTTCTCCTCCTGGCGCAGAGGGGGGGCTCGGAGATCAGAGACCACCTGGCCCCTGTCCTAGGACTCGCAATCTAGTAGGGAAGAGAAAATGGGAAAAGGTAATGGGAACAGGAGTGATCCTGCCCGCATCTTCCATTTCCGTGCTGAACGCCTGAGCTTTCCCAACTTGTCACGAACCTCTAACCTTCTCAGAATGACAGTAGACACAATGCCTACCAAGAGTTTGCAGGTGATTCAGGTCCATCTACTTTTACATTCCTCCAGCCCCATGAGGTACTTGGCCTTGCCTTCCTAATCCAGATGGGGAAGGAAACTGGGGCTCAGAGAGGTTGTGTCACCTGCCTAAAGTCACACAGTTGGTCATCTGTAGTCTCAGCTTACATGTTACTTCCTCAGAGATGCTCTCCCTTGGCTGTGTTGTTTGAAATTGCCCCTTCATGCACACATCCTCTGTTAGATTACCCCTGTGATTTTTTCCTTAAGAGAATTTGTCACCAGTTGAAATTAACTGTTTACTTGCTTGTTTGATTCTCTGCTTGTGGTCAGGGCCTCTGTTTGTCTTGCTCCTCTCTCTGTTCCCTGCACCCGGGAGACCCTCACTGAATATTTGTTGAGTGCCTGAATGAGAAAGCTCAGTATGAGTGACTTCAGAGCTCGGGCACTTAACCACTCCATGGGCAACTGCTTTCTGAAGCCCCATGGCATTTTGTTTTTACTTTTCTCAAAGTCATAATCTCTCTTCTGCCTCACCTTCTAGATTTTTACTTGCGTGTCTCCAGCTTTTCTCTTCCTTTGCCCATCCCCAGTTTGCTGAGCTGCTTCCATGTTCCAGGCACTGTAATAGGTGCAAGGTGGGTATACAGGTAAATAAGAAGACTTTGCAGCTCTTGTGGTGCTGAACTTGCCATGTAAGAGCTGTAAGCTGAGAGGGAAATCTGGGAGGATGAGTGGAGGCTCCACCAGGAGGTTCTGGGACCTCAAGCAGCTCCTTTCTCCCCTCAGGACTGCAGTTGTCTAGTTTGCAAAAAATGATGGTGTTTGGAGAGGAGGATATATCGGTTTCTGTCCAGCTCTAACATATGATTGCTTTAAGTATGTATTCAAGGGTTTGCTTGAGCAGGCAAGCATTTAAGTCCCATGGGCTTCCAGGAAAGGGATGTCTGTGCTTGCAGTTGTCAGAGAAGAAGCTGTATAGCAAGGGGTAGATGTAATTCAGGATCAGGAAAATATTTAGAATGTTTTTAATATTCGGTAAAAGTTTTATGAAATCCCATGTGGATGAGTATAGAAAGATGTTGTCAGAGGGAGGGGACCCCTTCCCCCTCCTCACTTCCTGCAGAGGAAGCTGAGAAGACAACCAGAGCAGCAGTGATCCTTAGAGCAGATCCATCATAAAACTTCTTTGTTCTCTGATGCTTTAGAATGAAATACGGCATCTTCATCCTACTAAGCAAGCCGTGGTTAGATGCATTCGGTTGGAGTATAATTGTGAATAGAACCAACCTTTTGTTTGAGGTTAAAGGTGAGAAATCAGCACTAAGTCATTTTTTTAAAAGGCTGACTCTTGCCTAGACAGTGAAAAATTATTGTCAGAATACATATCAAACCTATACTTAATTATACAAAGTTCAAAGTTATTAAGTTTTTAGTTAACTGCTATTACTTTGTGAAATGTTTTCATACACAGTATATATAATCTGTTACTTGATTCTTTAAAGTAGGTGGGAAAATATTCAACTGAATATGTCCAAAATACTACAGTTCGGGAGTACTGTATTATTTTTACAGGCTGATACCACCATCTCAAGTAAAAACTAATAGAATTTTTTTTAAAAAATGGATAAGAACTTCACTCATCATAAGAAATTGATTAGGAAACCCAAAGTTGATCTTGAGGTTCACCAGAGTATGAACAATGATTGTATTGTTACCTGGGTGTTTTAAAGTTCATAGAAGAATGGGATCTGCCATGTGGATGGGGAGTGGAGGCAGGGAGTATGGTGGCAGGGAGACAGACAGAAGGCAGTCATTCCCCATGGCTTCCTGATTCTACTACACAGGCCCCATGTCTCCATGCAGACCTGTCCCTGGAATAGAGGAGGGTATGCCACAGAAAGCCATTGCTGAGTGGAAATGCCCTTTGAAAGAATCTGCTTCTTAGCACAGGATTCAACTTTCTGTAGCCGCTCCGCGGCATGTGGGATCTTCCCGGACCGGGGCACGAACCCGTGTCCCCTGCATCGGCAGGCGGACTCTCAACCACTGCTCCACCAGGGAAGCCCCTCTGATCTATAATTTGATCTCTTGTGTGGCCATGCCCATAAGAAAGAAATGCTGTGTGTGGATGACCATCACAAAGCCAAATTAGGAAACGTGTGCCTTCAATGAACGTGATTGCCCTTGCCAGACACATCACTTCTGACCCCGCAAGGGTCAGAAGTGGGGTATAAAGTCAGGCCGAACTGCCTTCTTGGGCATGGCACTTGATTTCTCTGAGTAACTCTGCAAAGTAGGGGGAAATTTCTTAGAGAGGTGAAGTGAGAATTTAGCAGTCTAGTAACGCGTGGAACACCCTGTGTCTGGCACACAATGGGTGCTCAGCCATGTCCCCCTATAGTGACTTTGATAGGGTATGTCACACCTCTCTGGCCCTAACTAAATAAACCAAGAGCAACCAGACTCTTTTTCAACTCTTTCAAATGCAGTAAACAACTGCATTATGTTAGTTAAAACATAACTAACAATAAGTTTCCAGTTTAATAATTTAATTATCGTTGTTAATCTTTAGCCAGGGTTAAAGGTCTTTCTTACCAAGTCCCTGAGAAAGCACATTCCCTGCTAGTTTGTTTTCTGTGAAGTTTTGGAAAATTCTTCTTTTTTTCCAGTAGTTAAGCATTTTCTTGGCATGTAGCTAAACATAAGTTTGAAATAAAGCTTATCTCAGAGAAAATCCTTTTTCTTAGGCATCACCTTCAGGAAGCCAAGTGCCATTCTATTCCCCACCCTCCCCCCACCACCAACCCCACCAATACTACCAGCCACTGTGTTTCTGTGCAGGACTTGAGCCAATGAGGGCAGGAGATTCCTTGCTTGGAGAATGACATGTTAGTAATGACCCTACCTTTGTTTAGCCCTTTACACTTAATAAAGGTCAATAAAGCCCTCTTGCACACCTCAGTTTCCTAATCCTTCCAACTGTGTCAGCCAACTCTCATCGCCATCTTACAGACGAGAAAATTGAGGTTCAGAGAGGTGAGATGACTTACCCAGTGACATGCTTAGAAAGGAAGAGACAGAGTCAGGACTCTAATCCAGATTGCAGTGGTTCAAGTCCAGTTCTCAATTCCGTGGGTTGTCAGGGTAGGTACTCAGCAGACCAGGCTACAGGGCAGGGAGCCTTCCTCGACAGGACCCAGCCAGCAACCAGCCTGAGTGGCCATGGAGTCGTCTAAATATTTCTGTTGCCCCTGAAAGAGGGTAAGAATCTTCCCTTAACTGGTAGGGCATTTGGTTATTTATCTATAAGTTTTATATCCTTTCCCACATAGTGTTTCCCAAACTTAGCTGATCATAGGATCCCCTGGTGTATTTCTTCAGGATCACCTTCCTAGGCTCCACCCCCGCTTTACTGAATCAGGAAAGCTGCTTTCCAGGTCAGAACCACCTCCCCAGGGAGCAGGGGTTCCGGAGCCAGGTAATAAAACGTCACACTCTGGCAGCACCGCTTCCTTGTAACCAAACCCTTATGAGGGTTGGATGGGGTGATATAAGGAGGGCTCTTGGGATACGTGGTTCTTAAACATTAGTGTTATTATTAAACAGCATCCTAATTTTGCTGATAAAGATGCAGAAACTTGGGGCAGTGGGATAATGTGTACAAGGTCACAGAGTCGTCGGTGGAGCTGGCATTGGAACTCAGGTCTGTTGCCTCCACAAGCATAAGCCCCTAACCACTACACACCCCTTCCCTCATCACCTCCATCGGGGGATTCCAGGTTACAGGGCAGTTAGGGAGGTGCGGCTTGGAGCCAGAAATTCAAGTTCCACTAACCAACTGGTTCAGTAAAGTTATTTGGCAATGAAACTGATCACCGTTGTCTAATTGGAGCAGACTGTTTACCAGCCGTGAAGGCTTGTATGTGGTGGGAAGTGGTCCTGGGCCTCTGAGTCAGAGGGTGGTCCTCGCCCTTGCATAGCTGTGCACTGACTGTGTAACATCTAACCTAAAAGGGAGACAGTATTGCCCTCCCAGAATTGGTGATGAAGGTTGTGATATGACTTAAATAATGACTTGAAAAAAGATGGAGTTAAGTACCATTTCCAGTAGGCCTATAATGTGTAATACATTATTATGACTAGAGAATCCTGGTCATGGCACTCATTTTGGCTTTAAAAGCTTATAAATTCTGTGGCTGAGTTATTGTGGATGTTAAACCAGGTTTACTTCACTGAAATAATAGATATTTTTGAAAAGTGTATACAGATTTGGATATGAGAATCATTCATATCACAGTCTTCAATCAGGTTTACCCAGGTTAGTGATCTGATAACTCAGTTGAAGACTGCATGGACAGAGGTGGGTGATGTCCACCCGTAATAAGCTCTATATGAGAAGGGTGTCGATAAGTACATTTGGGGAAATTTAGGCTGTATTCATTAGAATGTGTTTGCCTTTCAGTTTATTTACCGCATGTTGGGTCTTTCCAAATCCAGGGCCAAGCCAGTGCTGGGGTATAGGAGAGGCCTTCAGTGCATATTGAATGCATATATTAATTTTGTTTATGAATGAATGCATAAAGAAAACTTGGAGAAATTCATTTTGATGAGTTTTGATGAGGCTTCATGATACTATACTTACCCAAAACCCCTTAGCCAAGAGATTGAATTTTAGCAGGATTTTTTTTCCCTCTAAGAGATTATTTCTATCCCCTTTGAGGGGTTAATTAATGTATTAACGTATATAATCTGTAAAATAATATCTTTAGGAATGACTCATTTAAATGCAAACTAATGCTATAATTATTAAGGGCCCCAGATAGCTGTCATTCTTAGTTTATTGATTTTGTCTTTAGGTAACAAAGCCTTAACTTTATTTCTTTTTTTTTTTTTTTGCAGGTGCCGTCCTTATTCTTTTGTCTCTGTTTTTTCTTTTTTCTTTTGCCCTACCCAGGTACGTGGGGAGTTTCTTGCCTTTTGGGAGCTCTGAGGTCTTCTGCCAGCCTTCAGTAGGTGTTCTGTAGGAGTTGTTCCACGTGTAGATGTATTTCTGGTGTATCCGTGAGGAGGAAGGCGATCTCCACGTCTTACTCTTCCGCCATCTTCCCCCGTCTCCTCTGCATCACTCAACTTTATTTCTTAGTGTAAGTGATGTCAGTCACTACAGAAATTTTTTTTTTTGAATCCCACTTTTTTTCTCATACAAAAAAATATTTTCATACCTTTACAATCCAAATTTTTCTTTGAAATCATTCATTTAAAAAAAAGATTCTTAAGTCAGAATTAACACCTCAGTTGGTCAAGTGTCAAAAAGCAACATTATAGGGTATTCCTGGTGGCGCAGTGGTTGAGAGTCCGCCTGCCGATGCAGGGGACGTGGGTTTGTGCCCCGGTCTGGGAAGATCCCACATGCCGCGGAGCGGCTGGGCCTGTGAGCCATGGCCGCTGAGCCTGCGCGTCTGGAGCCTGTGCTCTGCAACGGGAGAGGCCACTGAGGCCCCCCTACCGGAAAAAAAAAAAAAAAAAGGCAACATTATAACTATTTACATATGCAGAGACCTCCTTTCACAGGTTGGTTCCTGTTAACGCCTCTGTTCCAGAATCTTCCAACCTCCTTTGCTTCTCTACACCCCCTATTCCATCATTTCTTCAGGTCATGGAAACTGAGTTTGTTGAACATCAGAAATCTACTGATATGATTGTGTGTAAACCATGACATTCCACAGTTGACCATCTGCAGCTATTCAGTCAGCTGGTCACTGGTTAGTAAATTTCTCCTTGGGAAGCTCTTCACTTAATCAATCTGTAGCTGTGATGTTTCCACCTTTCCTGTCTCTCCTTCTATAGCCTCTCTAAATTTCTGAAGATATTTCCGCCCTTCTGCATAACTGTCAAAGCCTCAGATAGACGTGGCAGAGAGAAGATCCTCCCACTGATGTCTTCTGAGTCCGTCCATGGCATCTTTCACTTGCATGGCTTGTTGTAAAGCTAATACACTTGCACTTCCTTGAACACATTGTTTGGTGTCCCGTGCAGTCTGTCCCTTGGAGGTGTGGCATTTTCCCTTATCCCTGCCACCCCTGAAATTGGACGATATATACATATATGTATGTGTATATACATATATATACCTTGTTCTCTGAAACTTTCTTTTGAGCCATTGTGGCTTTGCAATCGTCCACATGGTCCCCAGTATCATTGCTAGGGCTGTACAGCAGAATGACTTACCCAGTCTATTTTGCAGAAATTCTTAGCTGAGAACACTTGTTCTAAACTGTCACCATACATTGTCATGGAATACTGTCAGAACTACGTGGTCAGTGGTGCTTAAGAACTCTCTGGAAAGGTATCTGATCTTTGACCAATGTCAACCTTGGTGAGGAGACAGAGAGGAAAGTCCAGGAACCACAAGGTCAGGGATGGCTGTGCTCTTCATGCATAAACCAGACAGTGGGGAAACCAAATCAATTTCTTCCTCTACCACCCCTGGGACTTCACTTCCTTTCCACGAAGGTGCCCGCGGTGGCCCCAGCCCCACGGCCTGGCCTGCTGCTCGGTACCGAGTGTGTGGGGTGGATGACCCCAAAGCGCAGACCCCGGCAGCCGGTGGGCGCCCTGGATGCTGCAGGTCGCCGACCAAGTGACCAGCCCACCAAGCCCTGGCGATGAGGCAGGTAGGAAGGTGATGTACCCCAGGGACCCCCGCATAGCAACCAAGGCCATGGGGGTGCCTTGGCCCCGGAGGCCGCTACTGGGTCAGGAGCCCCAGCCGTGGCCCCCTGCGTCTTGGCTGGATGTGCAGAGCTGCTCCCAGGTCCACAACTGGAGGGAGACCAGTGATTCAGGGCAGCAGCGCCTGGATGCACTGTTTTTTTAGTGCAAAATAAATATTTTTTTTGAAAACTGGACCCCTAATTATAGAAACTGGTTATTTTTTTAGAGTGGGAAAAAAGTGAAAACTGTTCCTGGGCTTGAAGGCTGGTGAGTGAAAATGCTTGTCTAATTGGAACATGGGAGTCCTAGTCAATAATTAAAATTTTATCTGGTTTGAGATCAGCTGTCTTTGTAAGAATGTTCGTATGGTATTCCTGATTAGCCTTATGGTTTTGAAATTGGCGGGGGCAGGACAGGCTCTGAAGTCTAGTTGGTATTACTTACGCCAGTATAGAGTTCTACTAAAATCCTTTTTTTTTTTGTGGTACACGGGCCTCTCTCTGTTGTGACCTCTCCCATTGTGGAGCACAGGCTCCGGACGTGCAGGCTCAGCGGCCATGGCTCACAGGCCTAGCCACTCTGCGGCATGCGGGATCTTCCTGGACTGGGGCACGAACCCGTGTCCCCTGCATCGGCAGGCGGACTCTCAACCACTACGCCACTAGGGAAGCCCACAAAATCCTTTTTAAAAATTTTTGTTTATTTATTTTTATTGAAGTATAGTTGATTTACAATGTTGTGTTAGTTTCAGGTGTACAGTAAAAGTAATACAGATATATATATATATATATATATA
>NW_020173979.1:348813-379957 GCF_003031525.2 Neophocaena asiaeorientalis asiaeorientalis | reverse complement strand
TGGTACTCCCAAACTCCTAATTTATCCCTCCCCCGCCCGCCCTCCTTTCCCCTTTGGTAACCGTAAGTTTGTTTTCTAATGAACTTATGTACAAAATAAAATCCTTTTAAGTAGGGGAAAAGAGTGCTGAATTAGTAGCCTATTACTATTTAGCATATTACCACAAATGTACCTTAAAACAAAACAACTATGTATTAGCTTACTGTTCTGACGTCAGAAGCCTCAAATGGTTCTGTATTGCTTCTGGAGGCTCCAAGGGAGAATCTGTTTCCCTGCTGTTTCCAGCTTCCAGAAGCTGTGCACCTGCCTTGGCTCGTGGCCCTGCATCACTCCAAGCTCTGCTGGTCCCTTGTCACATCTACTTCTCTGAGTCTGCCTCTCCTGCCTGCCTCTTTCTCTTATAAGGACCCTTGTGATTATCAGGCCCCCCTAAATAATCCAAGATGGTTTCCTAGTCTCAAGAGCCTTAACTTAATCATACCGGCAACCACCTTTGCCGCGTAAGGTAATCGATTCAGATCCTGTGGCGGTTGGGAGGTGGACATCTTTGGGCGGGCACGATTCTGCCCGCCCCAAGTCTATACGAAGTGGATCAGTATAAGCGTTCCGTGTTGGGGTTTTGGTGGGCTTGGCCTGTGGTCTGATGATAAGCCTGCTTCCTCCCTTGCCGGGAGATAAGGGGGTAGCTGTGAGTGACATCTCAGAATCTTACTTTCCTCTTCTGTGAAATGTGCATAGTATGCGTAAAGCACAGCGTTGCGAAAACTGACGTAGACTCTTCTGCCACTGGCACGTAGTAGGGGCTTTGCGCTCTTAGGCGAGCATCCAGCCCAGTTCCTTGTATGCAACAGAAACTCCGAAAATGTGGGGTTTCCTTTCCCCATCTATCTCCTTTTTCTTTGCCTTTTTAAGAAGCGACTTTGTACACACTACTCTATATAACATAGATAAATAACAAGGTCCTACTGTACAGTACAGGGAACTGTATTCTGTATCTTATAATAACCTATAATGGAAAAGAATCTGAAAAAGAATACAGACACACGTACACACACACACATACGCACATACTTACATACATAGGTATGTTATATATATATGTATATATCTGAATCACTTTGCTTTACACCAGAAACTAACGCAACATTGTAAATCAACTGTACTTCAATTAAAAACAAAAAAGAGACTTCGTGAGGCCTCCACGGCATTCTTCTCACATATACTATGGAGGCTCCAGAGGGTTAGCGAAGCTTCGTGGTGTGAGTAAAGCTGTTTTTATTGAAAGGAAAAAAGGAGGGCTTCAAAGATACCGATTCTGTGCAGACATTAATTGCTGTACTTTGGCGGCGGGGGAGGGGAATAGCTAAAAGAGAGTAATAGAGTAGAAAGAGTAAACTGGCTGACCAGTGCTCAGGAGTTCAGTCTGGCTTTGCATCCTCGCCCACTTCCTTCTGCCACCATCACCAGGAGCACACCCTGGACAAGTTATTTCCCCCTCTGTGCCTCTGTTTCCTACATGATGAGAACATTGGGTGGATTATTTTTAAGATCCTCTCCAGCTCTTATGCAATAGAACATCTTTATTTTATGAAACACCATGTTGTAAAACCAGATCATGTTTTCAACAGCTTGACCTGAAGTTTGCCCTGTATTTAACAAATTGGAGCTCGTTTGTTATTAAGAACTAGAATTCTATGAAAGCTACATTTTAATTTTTTGTTCGTGCTATTGTTATATATATTAAGTGTGAAGGGGAAATAGTGAGAATTATACTTTAAAAGGAAGATATATTGCTTGGTACTCAATTTTATTAGCAACAATCAGTATCAGATATCCACTGGGAAGCATTGCAGATTGCTCAGGCCTGGGGGAAGGCATAGGCAGCACAGAGAAAGATGCAGGGAAGGAAACAGCTCCCAGCTTCGTGTAGAGTCACAGCCTGGTGCCCAGAGAGCTGGAGGTCCAGACGCAGAGCGCCTGCAGAATCACATGCCCAGCCTTAGGTAAGACCTCCTAGGTCTGAATCTCTAGAAGGGCGATAGTATTTGTCTTTTTCAGAAGCTCTCCAGGTGATTTCAATGCGTTCTGTCGGTTAGGAACCACCAGTCCGTGTCGGTGGCCTTGCAGGAATAACCAGTGCCCCAAAGAGGGGGCATTTAACGTGCTGTGCATTCACTCCCTACTTGCCATCACCATTGCTAAGAATTTTTAGAATTTGCCAAGATAACCATCTTTGTAGCGTTCCCATTCCCTAGATGGCCCTTCAGGAGTTGTATCCCCCTCTTCACCAGCCCAAGATGGGAGTAACCAACTACCAAGGTGTTCTTCCTTTTGGCCGATGGGACTGCAGGTAGACTCACTTCACCTGTCCTCCAGGACACCACGCTCTGCCGAGTTCCTACCCACTGGTCACTCTTTCTCAGCCTCCTTTGCTATAACTTAGTCTTTCCTGACCTCTTAACATTGGAGGTCTTGGATCTCTTCTCTGTTTATGTCCACATGCCTGTCGCTCTCCCACTGCATGAGTTTCAGTCGTCTCTGCTCACAGATGAAGATCTGCAGACTAAATCTCTCCTCTGAACTCTGGACTCTCGTATGCAACCGCCTCCTGGACATCTTCACTTGGAAGTCCCCTAGGCGTCACAAACTCCATCCATCCAAACCTGAACTTGCTGTTTGATCCCTGACACCTGCTTCTCCTCCAGTCAAACATCTTAGGAGTCATGCCTTTTCTTTCTCTCACACCCCACATCCAAGATTTCAGGAGATCCTGTTGGCTCCGTCAACACAATGTCTAGAACGTCAGCACTTCTTGCCCCTCCTTGCTACCACCTGCGCCACCATCAGCCCTCTCCTGGATGCCTGCAGGAGCTTTACAATTGCTCTTCCTGCATCCACTCTTATAGCCCCACTGCATTCTCCACACAGCAGCCAGAGACATCCTTTTCAGTTGTAAGTCCTCTGATTGGAACCCACCAATGACTCCCATTTCCCTCTGGGTAAAATGCAAAGGCCTCACGGTGGCCACGAGGCGCCAAACAGTGTGATTCCAACTAAACCCCTCCCCATACCTCTCTGACCCCTCATCTCCTGTCTCCCTCCCTCTTCCTCTCTCCACCCCAGTTGCATGCCTTCTTGCTGTTCTTTGAAGACACCTGCTTCAGGGCCTTTGCAATATCTGTTCCTTCTCCCTGGAATGCTGCCTCCCTAGATACGCACGTGATTCAGTTCCTCACTTTTTTTTTATTTTGCGGTACGCGGGCCTCTCACTGTTGTGGCCTCTCTCCCGTTGCGGAGCACAGGCTCCGGATGCGCAGGCTCAGCGGCCATGGCTCACGGGCCCAGCCGCTCCGCAGCATGTGGGATCTTCCCGGACCGGGGCACGAACCCTTGTCCCCTGCATCGGCAGGCGGACTCCCAACCACTGCGCCACCAGGGAAGCCCTCCTCACTTCTTTTTTTGATCTTGCTCCATTGTTATTTTCTCCATGGGGCCTACCCCGGCTGCCCTGTTTAAAAATGCAGTCTGTCCTCATGTTGCGTCCCATTGTGAGTCTTCCCCAAACCATTTATTACCTGCTAATATAGCGGATACTTGGCTTACCTTGTTTATTGTCTGTCTTCCCTTCCATTGCCAACACCCAACATCAGCTCCACCAAGGCAGGAATTTTTGTCTTTTGTTCACTGATTTAGCCCAAGAATCTGTCACGTGGTGGGTGCCCAGTCAGTGAACACTAAAGGTAGGAGCACTTTCTAGACCTTAAAGAAAAAAACAAAGCTAAAAGTTTTGTCCTGGTCAGAATTTCATCTGTTCTGTATTTAGTATGTGATCTACTTGAGGGTAAGAATTATACCTTCTAGTGGTCCATTCAGAAACAGAGGTGAGTTAGACCAGATTATCTGTCTTTTCTAGTTACATGATTATATGTAGCATTTATTTGGTGACGTTTAAGTATAGAAACAAATTGTGATCTATACGCCTAAGTGTAAATTCAAATTATGACCCTTGGATGAGGCCAGCGTCCTCATATTGGGGAAAATACAGAAATTGGGGGTAAGCATTTAGGAACTTTCATAACAATATGATAGAGTTCTAGTATATCTGCTGAACCTAATAATAAAAATGGGGGCTTTTATATGTGTCCCACTTTTTATTTCATTTTTTCAAAATTTATTTTTAATATAGTTTACAAAAGTATTGGTTCATGATGGGACCGGAAATTAGAACAAAGCAGGTCCTTCACCGCACATAGTTGAAGAGGCACTAGTCAAATGGATGCTGGGGCTGACTTAGGAAGCTGGAGTAAAAAAAAAAAAGCTTGAAACCTTCTGGACCTTTATGAATCGTCTCATAGATCTTCAGATTGTCCTCTCCTATAGTGATTTTCAACTTTTTTCTTTTTTGCTTTTTCTTCCCCCCCGCCCCCCCAAGCACTAGAACCCTCCCTTTAAATGATCATTGCCATAAAACCCAGATGTAGAGAGCAGATGAAAGCAGACCTGCTCTAGTTGACTATAAACTCAGGGGCTCAGAACCCACCTGCTTGAATCCCCTCCACTCCCTGCAGGTCACTAACATGCCTCGGCAGAGCCCTAAGTCCCTGCACACAAGTCTTAAAACTGTTCTCCTGGGTGTGAATTAGAGTTTTTGTTTTACTTTTTGTATGTTTTATAAATAATACATTTGATACATTCTTATTCAAAATTGAGACATTTCTTCCTACAATGACACAGCTCTTTGAAGTGAAAATTATATCCTTACATCCCTGGACTTGACGTTCATGACTTAGAGGTGTCCTAATTTGAAATTTAGACACTTCTCTTATCATAGCCCAGCTGACTGAAAACCAGCAGGGACAAACCTTAGTTAAACAAAGTCATGTGTATTTCAATGAGGGAGACCACGCACTGGAGGAACTGGGATTGTCTCACCAACAAAGGAAAAGATAGGTCTTTCAGAGCATCTTGGAGAATGGTGGAACTTAGGGAAGTTTAATGAAGCAATATTTTGATTGGCTCAAAGCAGGGCTGGGTGTAAAGATCTGAACTGTGAAGTAGCCCATGACCTGGAAACTACAGTTTCCTTGGAAACTACAGAGTTAAGAAAAACATGGAAGGGACTTCCCTGGTGGCGCAGTGGTTAAGAATACTCCTACCAATGCAGGGGACACAAGTTCAAGCCCTGGTCCGGGAAGATCCCACATGCTGTGGAGCCTGTGCGCCACAACTACTGAGCCTGTGCTTTAGAGCCCACAAGGCACTACTGCTGACCCTGCCATCCACAACTACTGAAGCCCATGCACGTAGAACCCGTGCTCCGCAACAAAGAGAAGCCACCGCAATGAGAAGCCCACGCACCACAAGGAAGGGAAGCCCCCGCTCACCACAACTAGAGAAAGCCCACGTGCAGCAACGAAAACCCAACGCAGCCAAAAAAATAATAATAATAAATTAATTTTTTAAACAAAGAAAAAAGACATAGAATGTTGTGTCCAGAAACTCCCTAATCTGAAACTTTGCATCTGGGCTGGAAATCCAGGCTCCTTTTCTGTGTCAAAGTGGGATGATTCATTCTTCCTAGTATGATTTCAAAGAGCAAAGTTTCTGACAGTCTGTGATTGTGGAGAACAAGGTTTCTCGATGAGATAAGAAAGCAGTGGTCACCCAGAGAAGGGGGTTGTTAGGACACCTTTCAGCTTCAGTGTGACCTTGGGAGAAATATGGTTTCCTGTCAGCTTTGCAGCTGACTTTATCTGTGTTTGTCATCCCAGCCTGCTTTATGAATAATGGGGCTGATTTTTACTTTCTTACTCTCAACTGACCAGCTGTTTTACATATACTAGATTCCTCACATCTCTGGGCCTAACATGCTTGATTTTGATCCAGTGGGCCATGAAGTGTGTTAATTTGAGATTGTGATAAAGTTCAAATGACAGGCGTCTGCACCTGACATCTTAGCAGACCTATGATCTAGTGAAGCACTGAAAAATAGTGAAAAATACTTGGAAAAGAAAGCCACTATAAGAACCAATATTAGAAATATAGAAAGAGGAAAGAGGTATGAGAAAGCAATGGTTTGAAGCCTTAGTAGTGATAAGATCTTTTGACCTGCTAATATCACATAGAGAGATCTAGTTTAAGGAAGTCACCAGTTATGAGGAAAAAAATTAATAGACAAGGATACAGCATTATTTTTCATGGTGAAAAACTGAAAATAACATAAAGGTTGAAGGTGTTGCTAAATACCTGAAATGAATATTTAGTGCCATAGGGAGTGCTCGTGAAATAAGTACAGCAGGAAACAATCAGGATGTTAAAATATAGGGTATGATGTCAACTTTATTTTTTTTGTTAGAGGATAATATGTATAGAAAATGTCTGCAAGGAAATAGATCAAAACATCAACAATGGTTATTTCAGCACGGCTAAATTATAGCAGATTTTGTTTCTTTATTCTTTATTTTCTACAATAAGCTTATATTATTCAAAATACTGCAATAAGCATGTATTACAGCAATACAAAGCACCTCTAAAAATAAGCATATATTACTCAGTGAAAGAAACTAGTTACTTTAGAAAGAAGTAATGGTTCTTAGCCAGAAAATAAGTATTTTATGAGGAAAATAATATGCTCTATGTTATTACTGTTTATGGGGTTGTCAAAATGTGTTTTTCCCACTGTTAGATTGAGGAGAATAATTTTTCATTTTGGATTGTGGTCTATACACTGAATAAGGCTGAATGAATCTGAATCTTCTTTTAATTCTAGAATTTTTAGCATGTAAGCCTTTTTGCATAATGAGTCACTTCTACTTGTAGGAAAAACAAATTTAGTAAACCAGAATGCCGCAGTAGTTTGAGGTTGGTTCTTTCATCCAGAAAAAGTGTTTCAGACTTCAGACACTATTATTGTTGACGTTATTTTTAACTTTTTATATTTTTATTTTTTTCTGAAGAATAGATTTCCAAAGTAAGGGATGATGAAATACTATGTCCTTATAAAAAGAACTATGTGGGAAATCATTGAAATTTGATTAAGATAAATTGAGATTTACAGACAAATTTAGCTTTGGATCTAAATAGCCTTTCTGCCATTTGTAGCAAAATTATTTTCATAAATAGGAATGTACCTAACTCTTTATTTGAAGATTAGTGTGACTACAAAGTTTCTAAATGTGTAGTGACTTTGTAAGTCTTAACTAGGCCTGTCCTTTTGACCCTCTACAGTCCAGGACAATGTCTGGAGAACTTCCACCAAACATTAACATCAAGGAACCTCGATGGGATCAAAGCACTTTCATTGGACGAGCCAATCATTTCTTCACTGTAACTGATCCCAGGAATATTCTGTTAACCAACAAACAACTAGAGGATGCAAGGAAAGTAGTGCATGATTACAGGTAACATTAACAAGTATGCTTTGGGGCTTAATATATTAATAGATCATCCTGTTAGCCTATTGTCTTTAAACCTTCCCTTAGTGATTTTTCAACATTTTTTTTTGCAATTGATTCCTTTTTATAAAAAATATATATATATAAGAAATAGGAAGACGTGTTTCATTCCCCATTGTTGACACTTAACACAGATATCCAGGGTTCGTAGTAACCTGAAAATAAGCCAGCCATCCCTCCAACTCATAGGTGCCAATCCGTGAGGTCCCCTTTCTAGAGCCCTGCCTTCTGCTCGACAATACAACCACACCTGCATCCACAACTTTCTGTCTCCAGATAGAGGCTGCATCTTACAAAAAGCAAGTCGTCAAGAATTAGGGTAGGTTGTTCGCTTCTTCTCAGATTAAGCCCCAGTGAATAAACCCCACATATAGTAGCTCAGATGGGAAGGGTGCTGGTGGCACAGTTTGTAGGTTTGGGATGGACTCCGTCAGTTCAAAAAGCCAGGCATGAGGTGAGAGAAGAGACATGCTCTAAGGCAATGGTCACAACTTTCTTTTTTTTTTTTAATTTATTTAATATTTTAATACAATTTTTAAAGGTTACACTCCATTTACAGTTACTACAAAATATTGGCTATATTCCCCGTGTTGTACAATACATCCTTGAGCCTATCTTACGTCCAATAGTTTGTACTTTCCACTCCTCCACCCCTATGTTGCCCCCCCACACTATAACCCCTAGTTTGTTCTCTATGCGCAGGCTCAGTGGCCATGGCTCACGGGCACGTGGGATCCTCCCAGACCAGGGCACGAACCCGTGTCCCTTGCATCGGCAGGCGGACTCTCAACCACTGCGCCACCAGGGAAGCCTGAGCCTGTGTCTTTTTTGTTACATTTACTAGTTTGTTGTATATGTATGTGTATGTTCCACATATAAGTGATATCATACAGTATTTGTCTTTCTTTGTCTGACTTATTTCACTTAGCATAATGCCCTCCAAGTCCATCCATGTTGCTGCAAATGGCAGAATTTCATTCTTTTTTATGGCTGAATGATATTCCAGTGTGTGTGTGTGTGTGTGTGTGTGTGTGTGTGTGTGCGCGCCACATCTTCTTTAGCCATTCATCTGTTGATGGACATGCAGCTTTCTTGATGGAAGACCATATAAGAAATATTTCAGCCTTCGTGGACTACAGAGGATTTCTGTCTTATTCTAAATGTTCTGCCTAGTCTTCTTAGTGTCTTGGGGGTTTGCTTGCTTGTTTGTTTGTTTTCTAGGGCTTTTTGTTTGTTTGGTTGTTTTACAATCCTTTAAAAGATGTAAAAATCACTCTTAGCTGGCCAGCCATACAGGCCACAGACAGTAGTTTGCTGACTCCTGCTCTTAGGGAAAGTCAGCCAGAAGCTGAGAATTGGGTTAGGGGGAGCTGTGAGCCTAAACATGCCAAGGATAATCCATGCAAGGTACGTATTTGACTGTCACATGGGTAGTCAGTGAGGCCACCAAGGGCGGTCTATAAACTTTGTTACCAAACACTGAGTCTGGCCAGGTCTTAGCATGCGCAGCCGTGCAGAAAGAGGGCTCCCTGGGAAGCAGAACATCCTGGAGCCCTACGAGCAAGTCCTGAGGAACGAGGCAGAGGAAGACGGCAGAAGCGCATTTCAGAATTCCGGCAAGTCAATGTTCCATGATTCTGGAACAAAAGCCATAAGAAGAGGAGAGGTGGAGATGTAAAGACAGCTAGAGGAGTTGAAAAGAAGCCATAAAAGAGATTGCAAAGCCCCTAAACTTGTCAGAGCAAAATTAAAATCTTCACTGGAGGCAGTGGTGGAGAAGTAATGACATCAATGGTACCGAGAAAAAAGTGGAAACAGGGATGCTGGGGATAAACCTGAGTCACTCTCCAAGGATGAAGATCTGAGGTCGGCACACTTTTTCTGCAAAGGGCCAGATGATAAATATTTTCAGCTGTGCAGGCCCTACAGTCTCATTCTGTGTTGTTTTGCTTGTTCACCATCCATTAAAAATGGAAAAACCATTCTTAGTGCACCAGCTATTCAGAAATAGGCGTGGGCTGTAGTTTGTCAACTCCTGATATAGATGAAAAGGTGAGAGTGTGAAAAGGATTATATTTTAGGGGACTAGAGGATGGAGAGTGAAGATATAATGTATTGATGCTTCTCAAGGAGAAACTAGAAAAATGCAAAAGATGGCATAGTAAGTAGGTAAAAGAATTGTCCTGTAGTGAGGACAGACATCCACAAATTAGGCTCACCCTGTTTCAGGCAAAGAGACCCACATATGGAGATTTTTTTTTCTTTTTTCTACAAAGCAACTTTTAAAAATTTCATAAGCATTCAAACAGGGAAAAAAAGTTATTAAAAAAGAACAAATGACAGAGAAGTCTCAATCTTCTTATCTATGCACTGAGTGCCAGAGGACAGTAAAGGAACGTGTGCCGAGTTTCTAGGAGAAAGCATGTAACCCAGGAATTTTATACCAGAGTGTCTCTGTTTACAGAGGCAACAGAAAAATACATAACGACATCAAAAACAAACTCCTCATAAATCCTTCTTGAGAGGTCAGGAGATGAAGCAAAATTGAGTTCAAAAATAGGAAATCCATAGTATATTGTGATTCCTCAAACAATTCAAAATAGAATTACCATATGATCGAGCCATTCTACTTCTGAGTATATACCCAAAAGAATTGGAAGCAGGGTTTTGAACAGATATTTGCACACCCGTGTTCAAAGTGGCATTACTCATAATAGACAAAGATGGAAGCAACCCAAGTGTCCATGGATGGATGAATGGAAAAATAAAACGTCGTATATTCACACAATAGAATACTATTCAGCCTTAAAAATGAAGGAAATCCTAACACGTGCTATAACATGGATTAACCTTGAAGACATTATGCTAAGTGAAATAAGCCAGTCAGAAGAGGACAAATTATTGTACAATACTACTTATATAATGTGCCTGGAGTAGCCAAATTCATAGAGACGGAAAATAGACTGGTGGTTGCCAGGGCCTAGGGGGCCGGGCAATCAGGAGTTATTGTTTAATGAATACAGTCTCAGTTGGGGACGATGAAAACATTCTGGAGATAGATGGATGGTGGCAGTAGTTGGACAATACCATGAATATGCTTAGTAACACAAAACTGTACAGTTAAAAATGGTTGAGATGGTAAACTTTATGTTATATATTGTATTACAGTAAAAATAAAAGAAAGCTGTAATATAGACTAGTGACGAATGTTGAAACTGTTAAAATAGAAATAGTTGTTGCATTTCTAGTTATAAAGCAATGTATAGGCAAAAAGAAATTTTAAGTGTTTTGTAAAAAATAGTAATAGCTATCTGAATCTAAAGCCCTAGATTGTAGTATCAAAAAAAATTTTTTTAATAAAACAAAAGGAAGAGGAGGAATTAAAAGTATACCAAATATTTATCTTAAATAGGAGGTGGACTCAAAAGTATGTACGGTTTGGCTCTTTACCATGTTAGAGAAATGTTATCGTAGAATGGTTTTGAGAATCTTTTTTTTTTTTTTGCTGTACGCGGGCCTCTCACTGTTGTGGCCTCTCCCGCTGCGGAGCACAGGCTCCGGACGCGCAGGCTCAGCGGCCGTGGCTCACGGGCCTAGCCGTTCCGCAGCATGTGGGATCTTCTCGGACCGGGACACGAACCTGTGTCCCCTGCATCGGCAGGCAGACTCTCAACCACTGCACCACCAGGGAAGCCCGGTTTTGAGAATCTTAATGGTAACCGCTAGTCAAGTTAAATCTTAGGATATATCTTCTAAAACCCCAAAGGCATAAAAACAAAGCGTAATAAGTATAACTAAAGGTAAAACCAAAAAACTGTCATAGAAGCTTTTAAAATAACGTAAAACAAGATGGAGGAGGCCAGACAGCTTAGTAATAACAGTATGTGTAAAAGGGATTAAAACCCTCTATTAAAATCAGACTTTAAAATTGTGTAAAAACACTTAGAAAGCTCAACAGTGACATGGCATCCCAGTCGGAATGCATGAGGGTTGCTAGCTACATGACTAATCTCTGTGTGAGGTCATTGTGCATGGAAAAATACAATGACTTCCTCCAAGAATCGTTGAGCACCTCACCTTCTTTTCTCTTCACCTATTAAGGAATATAAAACCCTTAGAGTCTGTGTCATAAATTGCTCCACTGGGGATTAGGGGAAATGCTGCTTTTATCATGTCTGCTTTTATATTCATTATATATCTATATATCTATATCTATATCTATATCTATATCTATATCTTTATCTATATATTCATCAGTAAAACCAATTGGTGAATTAATGGTTAAGAAATACCCCAGAGTTCTCCCCGTACCCACCAAGAGACAAATTAGCTGTGAACTCTCAGAGGAGAATAGCTCAAAGGGTTAGTTGGAGTCAAGGAAGTATCACGTACAGTGTACCTTCAAGGAATATGAATACCAGTAATCTATAGTCCTCATGGGATACCAACGTGCTATTTTAGTATGAATCCAAAGGGTGGTAATAAAAATGGCTAACATTACAAAGCAGGACGAAGGTAACTGCAAATAAAAAGGAAGCTGTATGAAAATCGGACAAAATTCAGTTCAGGGCGAATAGATCAGAAAAATTTGATATTTATAAAATGACCGTGTTCGGTATTCATGAACTAGTTAATGTTACATCAAAATATACAAAGAAAAGACTGTTAGAAATACAGACAGAACTTGATTAATCACGTCAGAATTGTTCAGTACTTTAACTGTGCAAAAAGAAAAACCAAAAGTAAAATTACAAAGTAAAAATAATGAGAAAATTAATATGAAAACTTAAGGGATTGTGCCAAAATTGTACTCTGAGTGGAAGTTTATAGTTTTACGTGTCTCTTTGATTAAACGTTAAAGGCTTACAACAAATGAACTGAGACTTCAGGTTAAGAAATTAAAGAACAGCACAAAATAAGAAAAAGAAAATAACAATAGCACATGCTGTGTAATGATACTGCCTGAAGCACTTCATGTGCATTCATTTAAGCCTCAACAGCCCTTGGAGGTAGGTGCTCTCGTTATGCCCATTTTTCAGATGAAAGAACTAAGGCAGAAAAGTCAAAGTCCTGCCACGGTTAAGTGGCAGAGCCAGCATAGAAACTCAGACAGTCTGACTCCAGAGTTCATGCTGTTAACCACTGTATAGACTGTTTTCAAAGAAAACAGAGAGAAGGTCATTTTTTCAAGGTCAGAAATTAACAGAATTGAAAAATACATGAAAAACTGGTTCTCTGATAAGCCCAGAGAAAGATAAGCCCCTGGCACATCTAATCAATATAAAATAAATAAATAAAACTCAAAGTATGTAACAAGAAGTTAAGAAAGTTGCCTGTGAGAAATAGAAATATAAAAATGAAGGGGATTCCCTGGTGGTGCAGTGGTTAAGAATCCTCCTGCCAGTGCAGGGGACATGGGTTCGATCCCTGGTCGGGGAAGATCCCACATGCAGCAGAGCAGGTAAGCCTGTGTGCCACAGCTACTGAGCCTGTGCTCTAGAGCCCGCAAGCCACAACTGCTGAAACCCGTGCGCCTACAGCCCGTGCTCTGCAACAAGAGAAGCCACCGCAATAAGAAGCCCATGTACTGCAACGAAGAGTAGCCCCCGCTCACCACAACTAGAGAAAGCCCGTGCGCAGCAACGAAGACTCAACGTAGCCAAAAATAAGTTAAATAAATAATTTTTTTAAAAAATGAAGCCTACTATGTAGCTCTTTGCTAAAAATTTTAGAAATATTAGTGAAATGTCTAGCCTTCTATGAATATATAAATTACCAAACTTGACTCAATCCAAAATAAGGCAAGGAAAGAGAAAAAAAAGGAACAAGGAAGAGATGAGACAAACAGAAAACAAAGAGCAAGATGGCAGAATAAATAAATAAAAATAAAACTTTCCCACAAAAATCTCCAAGGCCAATTAGCATCACAGGTGAAAGAAATTATTTCTTCACAGAAAGAAACTATATCAATTCCATCACAAACTCTCTCAGAAAATAGAAGAGGGGGAAAGACTTCTTCACTGTTGTGGCCTCTCCCGCTGCAGAGCACAGGCTCCGGACGCGCAGGCTCAGCGGCCATGGCTCACGGGCCCAGCTGCTCCGCGGCATGTGGGATCTTCCCGGACCAGGGCACGAACCTGTGTCCCCTGCATCGGCAGGCGGACTCTCGGCCACCAGGGAAGCCCTTCTTCATCCATTTTATGAGACCACTGATAGCAAAACCAAAGGGATTACAAGACAAAAATTACAGACCAATATCCCTCATAAACATAGACACAAAAAATCCTCAACAAAATTTACAACTTAAATCTAGCCATCTTTAAAAGGGATAATACCCAAAATAAGCAGAACCCAAATAAGGTTCATCACAAGATTGCAAGTTCATTTTAACATTTGGAAATCACTGTATCAGTAGACTATGACAGAAAAACATACAGTCTTCTCAATAAGTGCAGAAAAAGCAGACAAAATCCAACATCCCTTCATGATAAAACTCTCAGCAAACTAGGAATAGAAGGAATAAAGTACATCTAAAAGAGGCCTATAACTAACACCAAACTTAATGATGAAAGAATGAAAACTTTCCCCCTGAGATCAGGAACAAGGCAGGGAGTTCAGCTTTCACTACATTTATTCAGCATTGGACTAGCATAGCTAGTCCAATAAGAAAAAAAGAACAACAAAAATAAAAGATGTACAGATAGGAAAGGAACTAAAACTCTCTTCATTCACAGAAAACATGATCATCATATAGAAAGAATCTACCAAAAATGCAAATAGAGTGTGTTTAGCACAGTCACAAGATATATTATAAGATCAGTATACAAAAATCAATTGGGTTTCTGTATAGTAACAATTAACAACTGGAAGTTGAAATTTTAAAACTCATATTTTCAGTAGCAACAAAAATATTAAATGCCTGATTTCAAGACTTACTGTAAAGCTCAGGTAATCAAAACAGTATAGATATATAGATCAGTGGAACAGTATAGAGGATCCTGAAATAGACTCAAACATATATAGTCAATTGATTTTTAAATAAAGATGTCTGGATAATTCAATAGAGAAAGAATATTCTGTTCAGTGAGTGGTTCTGGAAAAAATGGATTTCCACATAAAAAGAGAGTATTAATCTTCAAACAAAATCATAAACATAACTTGAAATGGATGATAGACCTAAATATACAAGCTAACACTGTAAAACTTCTAGAAGAAAACAAGATAAAATCTGTATGACTTTGGGATAGGCAAAGGTTTCTTAGATAAGACATAAGCATGAACAATAAGGGAAAAGATATGTCTCTTCACTTCGTAAGACACTGTTTAGAAAACAAAAATGCAATTCACAGACTGGAAGAAAATATTTGCAAAACGTATAGCTCATAAAGGACTTATGTCCAGAAGAGATAAAGAATTATTTTCATTCCAACCCAATTTGTTTAAATGGTCAAAAGATTTGAATAGGCTGATGACACTAAACCAAAAAAAAATATAGAAATATCAAGTAAGCATATGGAAAGATGCTGAGCATCATTAGTTGCTAGGGGAATGCAAATTAAAACCACAATGAAATATCACCTCACACCTGTCAGAATCAAAAAGACAACAAATAACAACTGTTGACGAGGATGTGAAGAAAAGGGAACCCTTCTGCCCTTTTACTGGGAATGTAAATTGATGCAGCCACCTATGGAAAATAGTATGGAGGTTTCTTTAAAAATTAAAAATAGAACTACCATATGATCCAGCAATTCCATTCCTGGGTATTTATTCAAAGAAAACAAAAACACTAATTAGAAAAAGATATATGTACCCCTGTGTTTATTGCAGCATTATTTACAATAGCCAAGATATAGAAGCAACGTTAAGTGCCAATCAATAGATGAATGGATAAGAAGATGTGGTATATATAGATATGTAAAACATCTATTACTCAGCCATAAAAAAGAATGAAATCTTGTCATTTTCAACAACACAGATGGACTTGCATGTATTATGCTAAGTGAAAATAAGTCAGACAGCGAAAGACAAATACTGTATGATTTTACTTACATGTAGAATCTAAAAAATAAAACAAATGAACATAAAACAAAAACAAACTCATAGATACAGAGAACAAACAGGTGGTTGCCATAGGAAAGGGGGTTGGGGGGAGGAGAGAAATCGGTGAGGGAGATTAAGAGGTTCAAACTCCCAATTACAAAATAAATGAGTCACAGGTATGCATGAGGTACAGTACAGTGTGGGGATATGTCAATAACTATAATTTTAATATCTTTGTAAGATGACAGATAGAAACTAGGCTTATCGTGGTGATCATTTTGAAATGTACAGAAGTACTGAATCACTATGTTGTGTACCAGGAACTAACATAGTGTTGTAGGTCAATTATACTTCAAAAACAAACAAGCTGACAGACAAACGCATAGAAAAAGAGATCAGATTTGTGGTTACCAGAGGCGGGGGTTGGGACAGGGGGAATTGGCGGACGGCAGTCAGAAGGTATAAACCTCCAGTTATAAAATAAATAAGTACTTGGGATGTGATGTACAACATGGTAAATAGAATTAACACTGCTGTACGTTATATATGAAAGCTGTTAATGAGAGTAAAGTCTGAGTTCTCATCAGCAGGACAAATATTTTTTTCTCTGTCTTTAATTTTGTATCTGTATGAGATGACAAATGTTCACTAAACTATTGTGCTGATCATGTCATGATGTATGTAAGTCAAGTCATTATGCTGGATGCGTTCAGTTTAGACAGTGCTGTGTGTCAACTATATCTCAACAAAACTGGAAGAAAAGAGTACATGTTGGAAAGTCTAAAAATGAAAAACAAAACAAAAACCACAATGAGATACCATTTTGTACCTACTAGAATGGCTAAAAAGAGAATTGATAAATACCTGTGGTTCAGTCATTGAATGGAGTACCACTCAGCAATTAACCGGTCACTGAGACAACAAAGATGCATCTGAAAGCACTATGCAAAGTTGAAGAAGCCAGACACATACTACTACTCACCATTCATGTGAAATTCTGAAAGAGGCAATACTGTAGTGGTAGAAAGCAGATCTGTGGTTGCCAGGAAGTGGGGGAATGACTCCTAAGGGGCCTGAGGGAACTATGGGGGAGATGAAAATTCTATACCATGATTCTGAAGGTGGTTACACCACCGTGTACATTTTTCACAACTCATCAAATTGTATACTTAAATGAATGACTTTTATAATATTTAAATGACACCTCAATAAAGAGATTTATTTCTTTTAACGTTATGGGGACATAGAACACAAAAAGATGCTTTCCCCTTTGGTAACCATAGGTTTGTTTTCTATTAGGCAGTATTTTTCAATTTCATTCCTAAGAACAATATATATATATATATTTTTTTTTAATATATATAAATAAATAAAATACCTGGGAATTAACTTACCCAGAAGTAGGAGGCAAGTACAGACCACTGGGCGACATTACAAGATGCCTTTGAGTAACTGGAGAAATATGTGGTAGGCCTGGAAAGAAAGTCTTATTGCTGTAGAGATAGCAGTTCTCTTCAGCTTAATATAGTTTTGGTCAAAATACAATTGCGATCCCCTATAACGTTAACAAAATAATTGTAAGAGTTACCTGGAAGAACAAATTACTGGGTGTAAGTAAGGCACTTTTGAGAAAGCAGACGAAGAGTAGTGGAGTGAAGGACCATTGCTCTACCAGGTATTCAAAGGGACCCTCAGTTAAAGTGGTGGGTTTGGCAGCACGAGGTGTAGATGATGGGCACACTGTCCAAAGTCCAGAAGTCAAGCCTAACATTCACAAAAGTTCATGACGGTAAATATAGCATTGGAATCTTGGTCTTGGAAGGGCAGACCAGCCAACTGGAATCTAAAATTAAGCAATTTCACATATTCATATCTTAAGATAAATTTCAAATAGATTAAAACTGTGACCAAAAAAAAAAAACTATTAGGAAAATGCAAAGAAGTATATAGGTGAACATACCTATAATCTTGAAGTGGGTCACGCCTTTCTAGGCAGAAACTTCATTTGTTCCTACCTGACTGCATAATTATAAAAATTTTCAGGGTGGCAGATAACATAACTAAACAAAATGATCCACATTGTATAAAGGATACAACAGGTTACCTAAATAATAATGATGCTACTGCTGCCGAGGTTAAAAAAAAAAAAAAGACATACTCAAGTAGAGAAAGAGGATAAAAGATATGTTTACGGTTTTAATATTTTACATAGCTTTTGTCTCAGCAAATGTACTCATTTCTTTCTAAATAATCTTGGATGGGGGAAGAGTTTTATTTATAAGGATATTTACTTCCTTATCCCTTACCAATGGAAAAGGTTAAAAGCAATTAAAATGTCCAACAGTAGGGGATTGGTATAATTCCTAAGGCTGCCATAGCACATTACCACAAACTGAGTGGCTTAATACAACAGAGAAATTTATTCTCTCACAGTTCCAGACTCTAGAAGTCTGAAATCAAGGTGTTGGCAGGGCCCTGCTCCCTCTGATGGCCCTAGGGCAGAATCCCTCCTTTCCTCTTCCAGCTTCTGGTGGCCCTAGGCTTGTAACTACGCCACTCAAATCTCTGCCTCTGTCATCACATGTCCTTCTTTGCGTGGCTGCACTTGGTCGTTCGTATAAAGGCATCAATCATTTGATTTGCTCCCTCCCGCCCCCGCCAATCCAGCATGACCTCATCTTAACTATGCAATTACATCTGCAAAGACCCTGTTTATAAATAAGGTCACATTTTGAGGTTCCAGGTGGACAAGAATTTTAGGGGGGACACTATTCAACCCAGTACAGATGATATAGAAGAATATCTAAAGATATAGAGAAATGTTTACAAAATATTATTGAATAAAAAAGGTGACTTGATACGATGCCTTTAAATAAAAATATCATGTATAATAGATCCAATAAAAGCCCGAAAGGGCATTTACCGAAGCACTGCCAGTGGTGCTAAGTTGGGAAAGGCTTGAATGATTTTAATTGTGTTAATGAATTCCTGTATTTTCTAAATTTTTTGCAATGAGTATGTGTTTCTTTGATAAAGAGGAAAAATAGTGAGCCTTTCTTGTCTAGGTTTTCAAACTATAGGTTTAAAAATGAATTCACATTCTTGATTGCTACAACTTTTGTCTAATGAGTTAAAAATAGCATTTACAGAGTTCAAAGTACATTTTTAAATGTCATTTAAAACAAAGAATATTTCAAAGTTGAATACTTCCCTATTATACAAGATGCTTTTGTTTTTCCAAATTATAGGCAATTTGAGGTTTATGGGTTTGACATGCTCATTTTAAGTGTTTATTGTCTTTTGTGTTATTAGAATTTCCCTGACTCTGTAATAGTTAGATTTGTCACTCCATCCAGACACAGATGTTCTAGGTAAACATAAACTCCAGAACATTCTAGCTACATGTCTCTAGAGCACTGGTGAGATATTTGGAATGAACAATTGCCATGTTATTTGTTGCTGTTTTCCTAGGCAAGGAATTGTTCCTCCGGGTCTCACAGAAAATGAGTTATGGAGAGCAAAGTACATCTATGATTCAGCTTTTCATCCCGACACTGGTGAAAAGATGATTTTGATAGGAAGGATGTCAGCTCAGGTTCCAATGAACATGACCATCACAGGTTGTATGATGACATTCTATAGGTGAGTTCTGGCAATGTAACGACAGTTTGTTTGCTTTATATTCCAGAAGCTTAAAGTACATTTTTTTATGTGAGTGGTTTTATCGAAATAAATGTCATTTCATGTGGCGTTTCATTTTGTATAAATGTTGCAACTCTAGGGGGTTGTTTTACCTTTTCCCTCTGTTGAGTAGAACTCTCCTTGTTGCCCAAAAGGAGGTTGAATTTCTCCCTAAATCTTAGACCCAAAAGAAAATGAGAAAGAAAATAAAAAGATCCTCTAAGCAGATTCTGTTTAATCCATTCATATGATATAGGTATAAGTATAGGTGTAGGTGTAGACATGTAGTGAGGAGGGACCAGAAATAGCCTACAAATGGCTTTTTTCCCTAAGAGAAGGGACCTGACATTAATCACATTAATTGAGTGCCCACTCTTTGCTGGGCTCCCTTACAAATTTATAAAATTTAAATAAGTTAGCTCCATCCTCACCCTAACCCTCTGAGTTTGTTGCTATCCATATCTAACGAATGAGGAAACTGAGAATCAGACAAGATAAAAATCTGCCTAGCCACACCGGTCCTCGGCCTTTGACCCAGAACACACAGTCCTGGACCCAGCGTTCTCCCTTCTCCAGTCCATCTCCTCTCTGGTTACTGGTGCTCGCGTTGTCCATTCTGCATGGCGGCTGGTTCACAAGCACTGGTGGGTATGTGATGGATCGTTCTGTTTCAGGACCACACCAGCAGTGCTGTTCTGGCAGTGGATCAACCAGTCCTTCAATGCCGTGGTCAATTACACCAACAGAAGTGGAGATGCTCCCCTCACTGTAAAGTAAGACTGGAAGATTTAACTGTCCTCTGCACTTCTCTGGGGTTCATTTGATTCACTGGTGATGCTCTCCTGGTTAAAAAAGTATATTCGTACAAATTGTTTATATGGTTTGGAATCCTAGGGAGCATTTTTTTCAGTAGTGTTTCTTTTCCTCCCTTTCTATGTAGGTAACGGTTTTTTGCAGGCTGCCTTTCCAGACATCATCCATGCCGTTAGTGGCTCTGGTAGGAGGACATGGCTCCCACACCCTAGGGCGCATCCCCGCCTCGCCCCCACAGAACACACAGCAGGCAGCTCAGGGCTGGCCTGTGTGACATGACACACTGTACCCCCATCCACCCTGTGGGTGTAGACAGATACCAACATCAAAAGAAGCAGAATCAACAATGTGATCTCTGCAGAAATCCAGGGGAATTTTGTATCTGATTTGTCTTTAAAATAGGAAAGTGAATGGATTTAAAATTTTGCCTCCTGTGAAAAGATGTTCAGATAGACTAAAGTGATTAGTTAACCAAAACTTTGAGCCTAACTGAGTAACACTTCAAAGCATTTTCTTTTTTGTTTTAACTCTCAAATTGCTTTTGACCATCTGTAGTCTTCTATTATCATCCTAGGCAACAAAGAATATTGAAATCTGCCACCCAGCAGTGCTGGTCACACCTTCATTTCATCCAATCCTTGAATTAAAATTTATTTTAAAATAAGAGAGAACTGCTTGGGCTTAATTGTATTTTAAGGATGAGACTTTTAGTATTTTTATACCATAAGATGTCATTTTTAGAATGGTGGCACTGCATTTTTACTTTCAGTATGTATAGTGATATTTTGAGAAGTATTTTTTTATTTAAGCAAATATGCTACAAACATTTAAGCTAATATGCATTTTCCCACATTTGTAGCTTCCTGCACAGTCCCTGCTTCCTTCCCCCCCACCACCACGCATGCATATTCTCTATGTCTACTCGTTTGGCGTGGTAGTTAGGTTCTATGTGAAGAATGCCATTTTTGTATGGGTCTGCTTGCTTTTTCTCTGAATATCTCTACTTGTAGAGTGATGACGAATGTTGTTCTGTGGGATCTCCTTTTTAAAATTTATTTTATTGAAATATAGTTGATTTACAATGTTGTATTAATTTCTGCTGTACAGCAAAGTGATTCAGTTACACATATATACATTCTTTTTCATATTCTTTTCCATTATGGCTTATCACAGGATGTTGAGTGTAGTTCCCTGTGCTATACAGTAGGACCTTGTTGTTTATCCATTCTATATATAATAGTTTGCATCTGCCATTCCCAAACTCCCAATCCATCCCCCCCCTACCCCGCTCCCTCTTGGCAACCACAAGTCTGTTCTCTGTGTCTGTGAGCCTGTTTCTGTTTCTTTGATAAGTTCATTTGTGTCATGTTTTATGGAATCTCTATTCTTAATCTTGATTTCTTCCAAAAATGTTGGGCTTGAGTTTTCTGACATAACACTTGTTGTTTATGTATCATTTTCTTTCTTTTCAGTGAATTGGGAACAGCTTATGTTTCTGCAACAACAGGTGCTGTAGCCACAGCTCTAGGACTCAATGCATTAACCAAGGTACTCAGATTTTTATTTCCATAGCAGTAAAGCTTCTTAATTTGTTCTCACCTGCCTGGCTCTAAGTCTCTCTGTTAATTTCTCAAAAATAGTTCAAGTCCTATGACTCTCTTATTATAGTCATTATCTTCAACTGCTTTCTTAAAGTTTATCTTTCAATACGTTTGGGAAGGAGTGTCACTAATAACATCTGCCAAGACCCTGGTCTGTACCTGGCACTGTGTATTCAATGCTAAATGCTCACCCATCCATACAGCCCACCAGAGGCTGGGTGCCGGGCTGGGTACCTCCAGGCACTGCCCTGAAGAGGTAGAGGAGTCAGCATCTGAACCCAAGACTGTGGGACTCCAAAGCCCCTGCTCCATCAGCCACATAAAGCCATCAAAATATCTTGGAAGTCTGCCTTGTCCCAGTGTGCCCAGGCTGGAAATAGAAAAGTACCTCTAGGAAACCAGGTTTTGAACGTACTCTTGGCCCAAGTTTCTATACAAATAGGACTGTGCATTTGTAGAGGTTTTCAAGAAGAAATAAGTACCTGCATTCAGTACTACAGGAAAAATAAGATCTTGCTTTTGGAATTATCTTTTCTGCAGCATGTCTCTCCGCTCATAGGACGCTTTGTTCCCTTCGCTGCGGTAGCTGCTGCTAATTGCATTAATATTCCATTAATGAGGCAAAGGTAAGGTTAATATGCCCTCTAAGAGAGGACTTGTGCTTGACAGTAGGGTCTTATAATACTCTGCTTTGTTGAAACTTAAATAAATTTGTTTTATTTTAATATTTACAGATGAAGTTTTATGAGATCTGGGATCTACTTCCAAATAATCTGGTTTTGGGGGTGAGGATGGGTCCATTGATGAAACAAGGTCAACTCTGAGTTGCTGATTATTAAAGCAGGCTGATGGCCGTATGGGGTTTAAAATAGTCTTTCTACCTCTGTGTAATAAAAAGTTTAAAAAATAGATCTCAAGCTTACATCTATGCCTAGAAAGCTTCTTCTATACAGTAGGTTCTTCCCCCCTTCCCCCCAGATTTTCTCTTGGGGTTTCAAGTAATATTAATCTATATCTCTGGAAGTATTTTTTAGTGCTGGCAAAAATTAAAGGAGAAGAAAAAACGAGAAAAAAGCATTTTGGATTGGATAACGAAAAGCAGGGTAACAGTAGGAGCTATAATTGTAGCAGTAGTGACCATAGTTAAATATGCAATAGTTCCGTGTACTTGTGACTCCTATGTCAGTATAGTTAGTTTATTTTTTAGTAATTATATCTATCTCTCATTTGGAAAGTTGCTCAAATTTGCACATGAGCTTAGAAATCAGCCTTATCTCTAAGTTAGCGTCTTCACCTGTTGAGTCCTATTGTTGTTCAAAACGCTGCACCTTTGTTTTTTACAAAGTTTACTGGCATTATTTTACTTGTGTGTCTATCACGCGAGGATTAAGCATGTTTGTGGTTTTAAAAATAGACTTAATAGTGCCAAAAATGACACCGGAGTGGATTTTTGGATTAAGTAGGGACTTGGGCTTTCACAGCTTCAGTACTGTGTCCAGCCATTCCGCGAAGGCACCTGTGAACTTCTTTGCCCGTTGTCTTGCCTTCTAGGGAACTCAAAGTTGGCATTCCTGTCACAGATGAAAACGGGAACCGCCTGGGCGAGTCGGCAAACGCAGCCAAACAAGCCATCACGCAAGTAGTTGTCTCCAGGATCCTCATGGCAGCACCTGGCATGGGTGAGTAGAGCTTTGCCATCCATTCATTTATTCGGTACGTTTCAATCAAACAAGCGTTGGTGCACCAGTGAGCAATAACCGCAAAGGATCCCTTCCCTTAGTGGAACTTACTTTCTGGCGGGGGAGGCAGAAAACTAACAAAAATAAGTAGAATATGAATATGTGAGATGGTTATAGAGCTAACGGGGCGGGGGGGAGAGGGTTGGGGATCTTGGGGTGGAAGTGCTATCGAACGTAAGTCCGTGTGCCCCACATATAGTGAGGCCAAATGATACCAACATGTTGGGAGTTTGGAGCAGAGAAAGGTTTATGGCGGGGCCATGCAAGGACAACGGGTGGCTCATGCCCCCAGAAACCCCCGAAGGGTTTCAGCAAAGCATGTTGAAAGGCCAGGTGAGGGAGGGGGGACACAGGGTCTGTGATCAGCTCGTGCACAGTTCTCTGATTGGTTGATGTGGAGGCCACAGGGCAGGTAACATTATCCATCCTTAGGCACCAGAAGGTCTGGGGGCTACGTGCTCATGATCATCAAGGAGTTAATTTCTTCCATTGGGTGGTGGTTTTTAGCATCTGAAAAACTCGGGAAATATCCATGAGGTACTGTTAGCTGGGTACTTCAGAGAGGAGATGCAGCAGAGGATATGGGGAAGGGGTCTGTCCCAGGAAGACCCCATGCAGTCCTGCTTGGTTACAGAAGTAGACTGGACAGATGGGAGCGAGGGAGCCAAGTGGTTCCAGGGTCAAATATTCCGGGCAGACGGAACAGCAGGAGAGCAGGGAGCTGTGCCCACTGTGATGGAAGCATCACAGGAGGCAGGTGCAGCGGGAGAGGAGAGAAGGGTGTGGGAACAGTAGAAAGGAGTCGACGAGGCCCCAGTGGGCAGAACGCAGATGGCCCTGCAAGCATTTGGAGCCCCGGCTTTTAGTCTGAGGGGTAGGAGGCCGTGGAGGGTTTCGAGCACAGGAGTGGTAATAATAATCCGGCTTAGGTTTTAACTGAGTGACTCAGGGTCCCGCGTTGAGAGTAGGCTGAAGAGGGACCAAGAATGGTGGTTGGAGACTGTTCAGGAAGCTGTTGACTGCTGCAGGCAAGAGATTATGGTAGTTGGACCAGGGCAGTGACAGCGAAGGTGATGACAATTTGAAGGGAAAGAATTTGATCTTTGTAAATCTTGAAAAGAAACTTCCAAAAGTTCTTGAATAGGAATAACTTCTACTGAAGATTTATTCGTATCAATGGGAAACCCTTAGAGCATGAACCAAGTTGGGTTAGTTATAGGAGCTATTAATATGTGACTCAGTTTTGTCCCTAGGGCCTGGACTCAACATAACCAAAAGCAGAAAATCTCCATTGTGATTTAGTTCCCCTGAGAATCTCTGGTCCACTCCTAAGGCTTCTTCAGCTACCCTCAGACCAGGGCTCTCAAGAAGGTTCTCAGACTTACTCAGAAACCAGAGGGCCCGGGAGTACATAACTCTTTGCAGAAAAATATAAATATATATTTTACAGAGAGAAATGAGTATGTTTACTTCCCTTGTCTAAATCAGATGCAAACAGCACTTGGCTATTAACTAAACTCTCAAAAGAAGCATACTTGATCAAGTGCTGTCAGGTTTTCTCACTAATATTTTTTGTTGTCTTTAAATTCCTTTTGTCACTGGGAAAGCTGATCAGCAGACAAGTAGGAGTGGGCAAAGGAAAGTTGAAGAAAAGGGCATGAAAGAAAACTTGGAGGCGCATTCCAGCCAATGGCACTCCAGCTAATTGGTTATCTGATTTAACCACCATTAAGTGATTTAACAAAGAAGCACCTCAGTGCCCTCATGAGACAGCGGTGTGCACCGTAGGGGTGAGTGAATGGTGGAAACCACAGTCGTAAACTGTAGGCCAGGAGTCCCCTGAGTCCGGGACCAGCACGTTGTCACTAACCTACGAGGAGGCTGGGGAGGCAGCCCCAGAACACCTGCTGAGCCCAGATTTCCAGTTTGCCGAAATCAAGGTGGCCATTCCGGCTTCTACCCTGGGTGGGCTTTTGGTTTTGTTCTCTCCCATTTTGAAATAAGGACGCTCCTCTTTGAAGTTCAGCCGGCCCAACAAATTTGTTTCCAGTGGCTTGGTTACTTTAAACATTATTTAGTCCCCAGAGAAGGAACACAATCTTTCTATCCCAGAGATATCTCTAAAGGTAATTGATATATTGAAATTGATGTGACAGTTTAGTCTGATAAAAATCATGAATAAATGAACTAACGCTATCCAGTGTTTTGCGTGCATCATTGCATCTAATCATCCTGGCTAGTTTGATACAATTTTGCCTATTATATAGATGAGGAAAACAGAAAACTGAGGCTCAGAGAAGTGCTTTCCAGGATCACCCAGCTAGCAAGTGGTCTGCGTGACTCAAAGCAGGAATCTTTATACTGGACTCTACGTGGGATAGACACCCCGGGAAGGCTGCATTTGTTTCGTTGGTATAGGAGGGAGAAGTTCCTGATGTTTGTACTGTTGCATATTTAATGTTAGATATAAAGTTCTCTTCAAGATCATAAAATTTTCTGGCTGGCAAAGAGCATTGTGTTATTTTTCAAAAATCTAGAGAATGGAAACAATGGATTTTTAAAAAAATACTAAGGTATTTTAAAGAATTATTGCAATTACTTTTACTCTGTCAGTGTGAAAATAGCCTAAAAGTAATATAAGCCTTTTGTGAAATTGTTGGGGGGAACAAAAAAAAAGTGAGCTGAAAATAGACATGAAGATTTAAGTGGATCTATCTTTACTTCCAGCCATCCCTCCATTTATCATGAACACTTTGGAAAAGAAAGCCTTTCTCAAGGTAAGCCCCAGTTCTGTTTATCCTTGTCTCAATCCTTTCAGTTTGTTTTCAGACTTCAAACTGAAGTATTTCCCACATGAATAGTGAGTAAAGAATTTGAAGGCCAGTGGCAATTGGGCACTTCAGGGAATATTTTATTTCTAATATCAGATATTTGAAAAAGCTCTCATAAATCTTCATTTATTGAATGCTGCCCACTCCTCTTGAGAGGTTATAACCCAGGTACACATTCATCGTAGTCATCAGTTGGATCCCTAGCTAGGTAATAATGAGGAGATGGTGTGAGTTTGGAATGATTTGTTTGTAAGTCCCGATACATACTATCAGAAAGGAAAAAATAATCTGGGGTAGTAGCTTCACAGAACACTGAATTTAGTGCCCTGACGTATTTTTCTTTGGTGATCATATCTAATAATCTATCAGCCACCTCCCCTCAGGGTCTGAAAATATTATAGGATGAAACTGTCACTGAGAAATCTCTGTGCATTGTCTGCATTGTTTTTGTAACTTCCATGATTTAATGCAATCATATTTATGCTACATCTTAGCTTTCCAGTTCTTGTAACAAGTAGGAAAGAGTGGGATAGGGTGACTCGTTTGGCTCCTGCTGTGTTTAGAAACTGACACCATTACACCTGCGGGGAGGAATGGGTCCAGCTCCTTGCTGGAGGAGCAGGTGTGTTGTAAACACTGCAGCTCTCTTGGGGTGAATTGTTTTGGGTCTTAGCGACAGAACCGTCACACTGAGAGGACAGTATCGGACTTTGAAAAAAGGGCATGGTTCACAGACCAAACACTTCCTGAATGATTTCTGTGATTAGGAGAATTCTAAGTGTCCAACAGGTAAATGTTCATTGACCTTTATTCACCCTATGGGCTCCATCCAGGAGGAAAATTAAGGCCAACACTAAATACTTTCAATACAATCACATTCTTAGAAAAATAAGCCAAGAAAGTATGCTTTGAAAAAACAGTAGTGTTGCGTGCCTCATTTGACCGGCATGTCGATGCACCAACCCCATGTGAGGGAAAGGGGACCCTCTCTTCAGCAGCCCCCTCCCCGTCTTCCTTGGGAGCTTTGGGTACGTGAGCAGATTATATTCCCTGAGCTTCTTCCTCTGGCAATCTTACATGTCGATGTGAATTGCAAGATAGGGTGTCACAGTGGCTCTGTAGTGATTGAACTATCCCATTGCTCCTGGGAACGTTCCCAGGGGTGTCCACAGACCCCCGGGCCACCCCAGGAGGCTGCATCCTCAAATGCGCTCTGAGTCCCCATCCCATCTCCTGTGAGGGTTTCTACAGCCTAAAGTGTAAGATTAAACAAAAATATAAAACAGTTACACCGATTTAATCAGTAACACTATTAGTGATGACCAAAATGTAAATGTGACCTCATTTGACATAATTTACCTACTTCGATAAGCCCTTATTTTGAGGATTCATGAAAAGGCTTTGCTGAAGTCTGTTTCTGCTGCAAAATTTAGAAAAGATTAATTCTTTAAAGCTGCTCAGGGATTCGTTTATGTACTAGAACAGGGACTAGATCTTGAAATTACCAAATTATGTAAACAGATAAACTCTTTAAAGCTGCCAAAGAAATTAGTGTATGTGCTTGAACAGTGACTAGATCCTATGTAGACATCTAAAACTCACCAACTTTGACATTTCAGTGATTTTCAAATAATCTAAAAAAAAAAAAAAAATTAATGCTCCTTCCTCTATCCATCCCTGCTTTCCTTATGGGACGTAATTTAGGCTTTGAGGGAGAAAACCTATCAAATGAACTTAGAAAGGGGGCCATCAACATTATCCTCCAGGATGCTAATAGGAAGTGACCCATCCAGTGGATCCATAACTTTGCAGACATGGAATTGATGCCCTGGGTTCTTCTCTGCTGGCTCTTGATCTGATAAGCCATTAGGATTATAGTCTTTCTGCAAGGCCATATGTTGACCCAGTCAACCTTTGGATTTTTGCCTGGTTGTTAATTTCTTAAGGTATTGGCATGCCAACTTTGGGAACAGTGGAGAATCAAAAACCATGTTTAATAAACCCAACTTCCCAACTTAAATTTTGGAATTTAAGCAGAATCAGGTTTTTAAAGCAAGACCAGATTTCTGGGTAGATAACAAGGCTTGGAAATTGTCATCTCATCATGTTAGTTTGTCTGGCACAAAAGTGAACTTTTGCAAGAGAGGAATACTTTTGCAAGTGTGGGTCATTCCATCAATAATATGTGATTGTCGTGAATTTGCAGGTGACTGTGAGAGCAGTTGGGAGGCCACCTTCAGTGACAGTGTGTCCCCACCATTGAAGCTTTCCCATCCCCTTCTCTCTGCCTCTCAAACGTCACCCAGCACCCAGTTAGCAGAGGTATGTCAGCAGCCCGGCTCTGGAGTGGAGACTCCTAATCTTGCCAGCCGCCACTGCTGGTGGGACATTATTCCCCGGAGTCTCACTCCAGGCTGTGGATACTGAGCACACATGGCTGCTTACATGTGAGCTGATCATGGCGTGGGATTCCAGAAATTCTGTAGGAAAGTCTGCATTCGAACCTACATTCATGCTAAAGAGTTAGGTCACTGGGGAAGACATGTGAAATGAACTTGGTCCTTTACTCTCCCAACTGTCATGCCTTTGAACTCCTGGGGTCTCAGTGTTGTTGGAAAAGTTGCCATGGTTACTCTCATATCTTGGTGACAAACACTGGGCAGGAGACATAGCTGGGCATATTGTATCATTTTCTTGCTGGGACAGACAGAAATTGCTGTAGATACAGCCTGGCATTTTCTTCCGTGAAGCAACCAGCAAATGATACGAGCAGTTAGCCGCTGTTGCCACACTGCCCTAGGCTTTTCACAGCAATACATGAATAAATATTGTGTTTTCCTCCCTTGTTTTTGTTTGTGGTTTTCAGCTTTGCTTGGTACCATACCCTTCAATAATCATATAGAGGTGTGCCACCTCGATTCCCCTCTGCCCGCCCCACTCCACTACTGAAGGGCCTCATGTGGAACCGGAAGGGGCCGCTGGCATCAGAAGCCATGGGGCAGGGTTGGGGGAGGCGCTCTGAGTAGCTCATGGGTCAGTCCCAGCACCTCGCTAGCTACAAAGGGTCTGGCTGCAGCTGAACTCGTTTGGACTTCTGTGGAGGATGTTGCTTTGAAAAAGCAATGGCTAAACGTTGAGCTCTTCAGACATAACATCCCACTCCCATGTTCAGGGTGGCTGTTACACCAAAATATTGCAATTTGCCCATGTAGCGAGGACTGTAGGACTTCACTGATACCTATGGCCATTACAAAAGCATAGGCAGAGCAGCTTATCTTCCTATCCATATGTTTCCATCTGCAAAGCACTTTCACATGCTATTTGGAAGGGCAGGCTTTTCTGAGCCCTTTTACAAAGGCTTAGAGGTCATTTCCTCAGCCGTTCATGTCCATGTGGGTGGCATCTGCCTGGGTCGGTTAGCCCTCTGATTGTTCCCGTAGCTCCAGCGGCCAGATGTGCCTCTCTGCGAGGATGTACTTATCTGGGCTTTTACCTTGAATATGACCAGACTCCTCTGCAAACATGAAATGAATTGAATGTTCTTGGCTTTTTTAAACGGTGAGCTTGGGGAGCCTTCGGCATGACTCATCCTTCCCCCCACACTTTAGCTTTTCCCAAATGGAGCGCTGGCAAAAAGCATCAGCTGTGGGCAGGTGACTCACAGAAATCTTTGCAGTAAACCAAAAAGTTCACTGCTTAAAATCTGGTGCTTTTCCCAACAGTGTTCCTGAAGAATAGCTCCTGTGGCCTCTCTACTTTGCTGGCACTTTCATTGGGAATAAAGTTGATATGGTCTGGGTCAGATAAGAGCTGCTCGTTCCTTAAGTTCTAGTTCATTTATATTTTCTTTAATAAAAGTGGACGGCTCTGTCTACTCAGTAGATTTTCAGGATTGTCTGCTAATGGAGTGTGAATGTAGCGTTTATTTGTTCATTCATTTATTTTATCCAGCAGCCCTTTGTTGAATGCCTGTTGCATGCCAAGCAATGTGCTAGGTCCTAGCATCAGAGAAATAGGGCTTGGGCCCTGCCCTCAGGGACCATATAGCATGGTGGTGGGGAGAGGCACAGGGCAAATGGTTCCAATACATGGTGAGTACAGCGTGAGGCACAGAGGGAGCATAGAAGAGGTTTCGCCCCCAACGGCCATAGGTGGGCAGAGGCTTGAAGACAACTGGCCAGGGACATCTGCTTTGCAGAAGCTCAGAGAAGACACAGAGCACGGCTTGTTGGGAGACTTGTAGATGGTCAGGTTGCCTGGGATGTGGGCCATGTGTAGGGAACTGACTGTACCATATATAAAAATCAACTGCCTGCCGATGCTGGGGACGCGGGTTCATGCCCCTGTCCGGGAGGATCCCACGTGCCACGGAGCGGCTGGGCCCGTGAGCCATGGCCACTGAGTCTGCGCGACCGGAGCCTGTGCTCCGCAACGGGAGAGGCCACAACAGTGAGAGGCCCGCGTACCGCAAAAAAAAAAAAAGAAAAATAAAAAAAAAAAAAAAAAAAAAAAAAAAAAAAAATCAACTCCCAATAGTTCATGGAATCTAAATGTAAAAATCTACAATTGTCAAACTTCTAGAAGAAAATGTAGCAAAACATCTTTGAGATCTAGACTTGGGCAAAGCTTTCTTAGACATAACACCAAAAGCACAGTCCATAAAAGAAAAAATTGACAAATTGGGCTTCAAAGTTCTGTTTTTTGAAAACTGTAAAGAGATTGAAAAGACAAGAAACAGACTGGGAGAAAATTTATGCAAAGTATGTGTCTGATAAAGGACTTGTATCCAGAATATATAAAGAGTCCTCAATAATTTTTAAAGAAAACAACCCAGTTTTTTTTTTTGCATTTTTTTAATTGGATTATAATTGCTTTACAATGGTGTGTTAGTTTCTGCTTTATAACAAAGTGAATCAGTTATACATATACATAGGTTCCCATATCTCTTCCCTCTTGCATATCCCTCCCTCCCACCCTCCCTA
>NW_020173979.1:328957-344655 GCF_003031525.2 Neophocaena asiaeorientalis asiaeorientalis | reverse complement strand
GGGCCCTGCCCTCAGGGACCATATAGCATGGTGGTGGGGAGAGGCACAGGGCAAATGGTTCCAATACATGGTGAGTACAGCGTGAGGCACAGAGGGAGCATAGAAGAGGTTTCGCCCCCAACGGCCATAGGTGGGCAGAGGCTTGAAGACAACTGGCCAGGGACATCTGCTTTGCAGAAGCTCAGAGAAGACACAGAGCACGGCTTGTTGGGAGACTTGTAGATGGTCAGTTGCCTGGGTCAAAAAAAAAAAAAAAAAAAAAAAAAAAAAAAAAAATCAACTCCCAATAGTTCATGGAATCTAAATGTAAAAATCTACAATTGTCAAACTTCTAGAAGAAAATGTAGCAAAACATCTTTGAGATCTAGACTTGGGCAAAGCTTTCTTAGACATAACACCAAAAGCACAGTCCATAAAAGAAAAAATTGACAAATTGGGCTTCAAAGTTCTGTTTTTTGAAAACTGTAAAGAGATTGAAAAGACAAGAAACAGACTGGGAGAAAATTTATGCAAAGTATGTGTCTGATAAAGGACTTGTATCCAGAATATATAAAGAGTCCTCAATAATTTTTAAAGAAAACAACCCAGTTTTTTTTTTTGCATTTTTTTAATTGGATTATAATTGCTTTACAATGGTGTGTTAGTTTCTGCTTTATAACAAAGTGAATCAGTTATACATATACATAGGTTCCCATATCTCTTCCCTCTTGCATATCCCTTCCTCCAACCCTCCCTATCCCACCAGTTTTTTTTTTTTTTAAAAAAAAAAGGGCAAAAGGTTTGAACAGACATTTCACCAAGTATATATAGATATAAAATAATATCACATGTGAAGATGCTCAGTATCTTTAGTCATTGGGGAAATTCAAGTTTAAAACCACATTAGCTACCATTAAACGCCTATTGAAATGGCTAAAATCAAAAAGACTGACCATAACAAGTGTTGACAAGGCTGTGGAGGACCTGAAACTCTCATCCCCTGCTGGTGGGAATGTAAAATGATACAACCACTTTGGAGGATGGTTTGGCAGTTTCTTAAAAAGTTAAACATATGCTTACCATGTGACCCAGCCATTTCACTCCTAGGTATTTACCTGGAAGAAAGGAAAACATATGTCCATAAAAGACAAATGTTCAAAGCAGCTTTATTTGTAATAGCCCCAAACTGGAAACAATCCAAATGTTCATCAACAGGAGAATGAATGGAGTAGCAAAGCAATACATTCCATGCAGTGGAATACCTAACCCAGCAATAAGAAGTCTTGAACTATGGATACGTACAAGAGCATGAATGAATCTCAAAACAATTACACAAAATAGTAGATACTGTATAGAAAGTCCTAGCAATTATAACCTAGTATATAATGACAGAAAGTAGATCAGAGGTTGCCAGGGAATGGGTGCGGGGTTTAGGGAAGATGGTGGAATTGCCAAGGGCACAAGGAACAAGGAAAACATGAAGGATGATGGCTCTGTTAATTATTTTGATTGTGGTGATGGCTTCACAGCTGAATACGTATATCAGAACTTCTATCATACACAGTAAGTATGTACAATTTATTGTGTTTCATAAAGCTGTTGGAGGAAAAATCATTGGGAGGAGAAAGAATTTATTCATATTAACTTTTTGAGCTTTTACTTCATTGACTATATATCTTTTAAACTTGTGATTACTGTCTTTAATTCATTTAAAATATCCTCTGTTTGCACAATTCTGTGCTAAATAAGGTGTGTCCCTCCCTCACGGAGTTCTGTGATTATCTAGGGGAAAACCAAACATCCTCAGCTCACTTCTTTAATCTCAGACTAAGTTCTGTTTAAGAAGTAGGGATGAAGGAGGCAGGATGGGATGCTGGGAAGGAGTCGGGAGGAGGGATGACATCCAGGTTGGGTTTCATGGGAGAGATCAGAATTCTCCAGGATCCTTGTCGTTACCGAGAGCCTTTCCAACAAAACCCTCTGCACAAGCCGCCATCAGCCTTTGGTTTGTACACATCCATTGTTGAGATTACACACAGCTGTTCAAGAGTCCACTTGACGTGAGGATGGGCTCTCATGGGTTCATCTTCCCTCAAGATCTCATTCAGGGCTTAGCTTGCCTTCCCATCACCAAGTCTGTGTACCCGCCCAGATGACACACATCTGGGAAGTGCTAGGAAGAGGATTTACCATCTCCTTATGAAAATCCTTCATCATCAGACAGAGCCAGTTGCCCCAGATACAATATTTCCTTTTCCTGCTTTCCTTGGAGGGGTGGGGCCCCTCTGTGCGAGCTCCGTGGTCTGTCTCTGCTTGATGACATCTCTCTCTTCCTCTCCAGTCCACGCCTCTCTCCCTTCACGTTCACCCATGTGATGTACCTCTTTGCCAGAGGAGTCTGCTCAGGGACCAGGGTATGCCTGTCACGCAAGCCTCCTTGGGGTCATGATCTTTTAACAGCTTGTGCTGACACTTAACTAAGTTGGCTGATTTCATTACAGCCAGTTCACAACGTGGTTGCAGCTCTGTCAGTGGCCTTATTTATATAACCTGTATATTTCGTTGCTCTTTATAGTGCATGTTATGCTTTTTTAAAACTCCCTTTTGAACGCTAAAAATCTAATAGCACTTATTCTCTAAAAGACCAACCAACTCATTCATTTCCATTAACCAAAAAGTGACAGGCAAAAACTTGTCATGCCAGCAATAGTTTTAGCCGTACCGACAGCAACTAAACCCAAGAAAGGAAAGGTGCAGAGGAGGAGGGGGGATACCAGTTGGATTTCTGCTACGTTCCGGGCACGGTACTAGGTGCTTTATGAATGTTATCTGGCATATCTTCACTCACACGCTTTTAGGAAGCTGTCGTGATCCTCATTTTACAGAGAAGGAACCAAAGGTTGGAGACCGTGTGCCCTTTTCCCACAGTGGGGATGGACTGGTAGGGCAGAGATTTGATTACAGCATTGTCTTCCAGCCTTGGAACCACGCGATACAGACCCCCAGCCAGGAGAGAAATTACAGCTAAGGGATAACCATTTCTCCAGCTCCCATATAGCCAGGCATCTCTCAGATTATATGTGCAAGGGAGAAAAACGAGAAGCCGCTTAATCTTTGCCTGTGCATTCCTGGACAGATCGAAGAGGGAAGTCAGGACTGACTGTAACGCTGTTACAGAGTTACCCCTGCATTTCACTAATCGCATTCCAGCTGGATCTTGTAATGTGGCGAGGTTCCTGTCCCAGTTAACCAGCAGAAGAAATTGTTTCTAAGAGCCTGTATAAAAAGTACTCAAAATAATTTATTTCTCAACACAGAGGTTCCCATGGATGAGCGCGCCTATTCAGGTCGGATTAGTTGGCTTCTGGTGAGTAGAATTACTTTGATGTCATTAATTTCTTGTTTTTAAGATAAGTATACAGCATATGAAATGTGAGGGATAATATGGGACACACGTTTTGAAAATGAGACCATCCCAGAACATCTGGAACTTACGGTCCCAGTCATTAGCTAGACATAAGCTGTCTTTAGAGAAGCCTACAACATTTGGGGCTATTTGTGTGATTCTTTTTTAAACGCCTTTATCTCTTTGATTTAAAAAAATATATATATTTTGGCAGTCCTTGGTAGTAAAATTATACGAAAAGGACATATTTTTGGGAGACAGCATAACACTCGAATGAAAGAAAGGGGATTGTTATCAAAGTAAAATAATAAAAAAGAATCTGAAAAGTCGACCATTTCAAAAATGCTCTGATTCTTTTCTTTTTTTTTTTTTAAGTTTGGTATTTGCTACACCTCTGTGCTGTGCTCTATTTCCTCAGAAAAGGTATGTATTTGTTACTCTTCAGAGTGATCATGCGTTTTAATCCTAAAAACCAGTTGAAGACACAGGTCCATTTCACTAGTAGGAAAGTTGAGTCTCAAAAAGATAATGAAGCCAAGCGTCTAAAAGGAAGAGATAAGAGGCAGAAATGAAATGCGTGTCTGTTTAATATCAAAATTCTCTTTGCCCAGCTCTTTTCTACCTGCTACTGTTATATTTGAAAATTCTTTATTCTTGTGTAAGACTCAGGTTAACTCTGGTGCCAATTTGCTCTTATAAAAATTTAAATGTGGCTCGATGTCCAATCCATTGGCAAATGCAGATATATTCGAATTTAAGTTCCACCCCCAGGGACAGCAGTTATATGCACTTAGCTTTGGTGGTTGGTATATTTGCTTCCCTTCTTCCTACTTAGGGGTTTTTTTTTTTCTTTTTTTTCTTTTTTTGCCTTAAAAGCTTGATTGTGCACGTGTCTTTCATCACAAGCTGCCCTTGAATCCTGCCTTTGATGTAAGAACTGCATTGACAGGCATTAAATCAGCATCACATAAATCTAAGGCTTCGGCTTTTTTCTATTCTAACATCAAGGCACAGAGGAGCAGCATTTTGTTGTTTTGCTGTGGTCTGTGTTACCAGACTCCTGCCCTTGTAATATCCTTCGTGGGCCAGCGGGCCCCAAACATATGGCCTTTAATGCCCTAGGCTTTCACAGTGGGTTTGGGATGAGGTATTCTGTTCTAGAACTAACTTCATCAGGTCCCTCTACCTGATAGAAAAATCCATCTTTTATCCGGTCTTTCACTTCTGCCTTTGACCCCCACTGTTCTTAGTTGGGGATTTAAATTTCAAGGAGAGGGAACTTTTATCACCTTGATGCCTAGCTAAGCCCCCTTTGAAAAGGGCGGGACCTTCAGAACCTCTGTTGAAGCCCAATACAGATGAGTTTCCTAAAGAGAAGCACTCGTACCTATTTAATTGTACAAACCCCAGAATCTCAGGGCTTAAGGTAAGAAATGTTTATTTCATTAGTATAGCGCATTGGAATGTGTGTTCAGCCCTTGACCTTGTGCTCGGTGACTTAGGAACATGGCATTTGGGTCGAGAAAGATCTGACTTCAAATCTCAGTTACACCTCCAGTTTCCTTATCTGTAAAATTAGGATAATCCCTGACTTGCCAGGTTTTTATAAGGGTTAAAACGCATAACATCGGACCAGGAAACTGAGTACTAAGTCATACCCATTATCATTATCATCAGCAACATGATTTTAAAATTACCCAAGTTCCCACTATATGGAAAAAAAATAGCCATTGTGGTTTTTTTCTAGTTTTTTTCTATATTCATAATTTTTCTCTTTTTTGCATATGTTTATAAATCTGTATCCTACCTTTTTTTTTTTATTTTTTTTATTTTTGGCTGTGCTGGGTCTTCGTTTCTCTGCGAGGGCTTTCTCTAGTTGCAGCAAGCAGGGGCCACTCTTCATCACGGTGTGCGGGCCTCTCACTATCGCAGCCTCTCCTGTTGCGGAGCATAGCCTCCAGACGCACAGGCTCAGTAGTTGTGGCTCACGGGCCTAGTTGCTCCGCGGCATGTGGGATCTTCCCAGACCAGGGCTCGAACCCGTGTCCCCTGCATTGGCAGGCAGATTCTCAACCACTGCGCCACCAGATAAGCCCCCTGGCAGGAGTTCTTTAGACCCAACCAAGTTGTCAGTTACTTGCCACGCAGTCATAATTTGGATGTTTGGTGGTCATCTGGGTGGATCTTTTCAAGTCCAAAGTGATAGAGCAATAGGAGAACGAGAAAGACTGAGTGGGAAAAGCCTTGGCCTCAGTGCACTTCTTCACGGCCAGAGAACTGGTCTCTGCCAGATCCTGCAGGCGACGTCAGCTGCCACTTAACGGGCTACTCGAATCTACATGGCTCAGGATAAGTCCCAGCCACCCTTCAGAGGGGAGCCATAGCCCAATAGGCGGATCGAGATTATGGCCTTTGAGGCCCCGCATTGGGTGCCAGAAAAGATGTTGCAGGAAAGAGAGTGGGGTGCGAGAGGATGGTCACATCCCAAGTCATGTCTGTGTCCCTGGGGTGGCCGCCAAGTGTGGGTTCTTGGCTTTGTGCAGGCAAGAATTCAAGAGCAAGACCTAGTAAAGTGAAAGAAGGTTTATTCAGGGAGATACACACTCCATAGACAGAGTGTGGGCCATCTTGGAAGGCAAGAGGCCTCCCACCTTTTTTACCTCGGAGTTTACCACATCTCAACTATACTAAAGAACTAATCTTTTTAAAAGACTAATTATATAGTGTTACCAAACCCAGGTTCGGCTGCTTGCCGCTCAGAAGCCAATAATTCAAGAGGCAAGTGTCAGTAGAAAGGAAAGGTGCTTTAATCAGAAAAGCTGGCAGTCTGGGGAGATGGTGGACTTGTGTCCAGAGACCGGCTCTGATGATTCTGCTCAGCCATGACAGTTTTTAAAGGGAAAAAAATGGAGGGGGAAGAATCTCAGCGAATCATCGAGGCAGGAGGCTGGATTCTGCATCATTCTCCGTTGAGTGCAGACTGGCTGAGTCTCTTCACATGTTATCTCGCCCACATGATCTGCCTGCGGGATTGCTTAGGGGGATTCGTTGTGGGTAGAGAGCTAGTCATTTTTTTAACTGCTTACTTCTTCATTCTTCTTTTTATCTAGGAAAAGAATCAACAGGTTAGACAAGGCGTGGTGTGCATTCAGGACAGCACAAGTCAGGAGTTAGGCTAATTGCCTAGTGATCTCATCCCTGTCATTAGGTTCTTTTAAGATCAGAGGGCAACAGAAATGGGCAAACAGGAAAGGGGCAAACGAGTTGCTTTCAATAACAAAATGTCCACAGTTTTTCTGGACAGTTTTTCTTCATCCTTAATACATATGCACATATAAAACATTCGAGTACATTTTTAAATGTATAAAGCAAGCACTAACGGTGGTCAACAAGAGATGTTTTTTCTCATACATTTTAGTATTTTCTGAAAGTTTTAGAATAAGTATGTTTTACTATACAGTGGACAAAAGCAGATTAACGCAAGTGAATTTGTAGTGCTAAAAAATTCCACTGAGTGCATATATCTTTTTTTAATTAACGGTGAACATTTATGTTGTTTTCCTTGGGAAGTGGCGTGACCACAGGTTGTTTTCCAATACCATCAGGGTCTGAGAGTGTCATCACCATACCTCCTTGCTGGCAAAAGTGGTTTTTAAGGCTTTTAATAAGATGAGAGGTAAAAAGCGTATCTCAGTGTTGGGTTTTGATGGTGCTTTTCTTTGATATTTAGTGACAGTTGTCTGAGAGGGACAGGATACTCGTTTTCTGGGCACGTGAAGCATTTTTCAAACAGGACTCTGTTGTCCCAGTCACAGGGGGTGGGTGGGGCTACTCTCTCTCCTCTCTCCAGGTTCTAATTCCCACCTCCACCCGTGGAATGACCCTGTCTGTCGTTTCTCCCTTCTCCCAGTTCCATGTCTGTGACAAGCTTGGAGGCCGAGCTGCAAGCCAAGATCCAAGAGACCCATCCTGAATTACGGCGCGTGTACTTTAACAAGGGATTATAAAGTAGGGAAAGAAACATCTTCAGAGGATCCTACCAACCACAAGTGTGGTATAGCCAAGTTGGTAAGGAATATCCTGGTTCTGGTCGACAGGTGACAGATACCTTTTAACGATCCACATTAGCCTTTTAGAGTCAAGCTGCTACTTACAGCACAGCACCTGGGGTGGCCTCCCCTTACATTTGAATCATGGTATAATTTACAGAAACACCCTTCCTGTAGCTTTTATAGTCACTGTTTTTTCAAAGACAATATCCCAACCCTCACCCAGAGTTTTCAAAAGCACCGCTAGGCATAGAGTAGATGTTCAGTATATTGACTGTCAGTCAATGAAAAGGAAATCTGTTTAAAATACTGAATTTTTATCCTACTCTGGTTTCAAATCAAGGAGAGCTCAGTAGTGAGTTGAGAAAACACAAAAGCTCTGAAGCTAAACTGTAAAAGAAAATGACTCGTAAATATTAAGGACAGTTTACTTTCCTGCCCAGTTCGGGCTGGAGGCGACCTGAAGTAGATGATGAGTTCTTTGCATTTGTAGGATAAAAGCTCCTTCATACACCTCCCGGAAGTCAGAGTGATAGACAATTGTGAAAGGTCCCTGCTGTCAACAGCTGTATGCTTTCATATTGCTGGTGGATTTCTTCGGTTGAGTTTGAAATTTATTCTATTTTACATTCTTATGAAGATATCAATCTTACCTTGCACTTGTTGACTTTATATTCAGTCATTTAAATCAACTAATCAAATAACGGAAATGCACAAATGTCAAATTTTGGAAGTATATTTGAAACCAACGCTGTATGACTGGGTTGAATCTGGCGTGTTTGATTTTTTTTTTTTTTTAGAAGTGAGAGAACAGTTCCCTCTGCCTACATGTCTTTTCTTGTCATCCTCGTAGATCTCTTTGGCTTTCAGAAAGATACGGAAATAATGTGTATGTGAATCAATGACTCAATGAGTTTTACTTGAATGTTGTATATTACATTCCACCCTGTTTGAAAATAATGAACCCATGGACCACTGTTTACATCATCTGTAGTATCTTCACATACAATATATTTATGTTAATAGATTATGTTTCAACTCTGTAGAGGTTCAAAGGCATATGTGAGGTGGTCATTTCACTGAGTATAGACCACTCGATTCAATTTGTGATTCAGAGACTTATAAGTGGGAAAAAAATGTAGAAACTAGTTTGGGCAAATTTTTCCTGACACTGTGACCAGACTGAATTTCCTCATAAAGAAAAAATGGTGTGCCTCGTGTCTGTGTTTCTCTTTTCTCTGAAACGATGAATGGACCTGAAGGTTTTGGGCCACTCTGAGCCTTCCTTTATATACTGCCAGAATATTCTCATTTAGATTTCCTGTCTTAAGCCATTTGAAGCAAAAGAGCTTCCCCATGACATTCTGGCCTTGGATGTCTTTTGTGGCCATAGATGCTTCTCTTTAAAAATGGGTAAAAGCAGGAAATTCAAGGCAGAGCTCCACGAGGTGCTTAAAGGGCACTTTTAACAAGAAACTAAAGCCCTTGAGGCCTACCCCACTCGCCCCAGCTAATCTCAGAATGCTTACCCCCAGTCAGGTGGCAGCTCCATGTCCAAATCTTAACCTTCGTTGAAAAATTAATGAATGCCTGGTTGGAAGATTGACAAACTGACCAAAATTTTAATACACACCAGGATGAGATGGCCAAAGGATCATTACAAAAGGGATAATGAGCCTGGAGATGTGTCTTTTTAAACATTATCTGTTGAAGCTTCTGACTCTTGATGCTTTTATAGAGAACTATGAATTGTATAGTTGAATCATGGTTTATAAAAAGGAACAAAATGAACCAAGATTGGCGATCTTTGCTGATCTCTTAGGAATACCTCTTCTGGAGAAAAGTTCACACGAAGTGCAATATGCTTGTAAAGGTAAATAGTTATTAATATTTCTAGCAACATGATATAAAGAATTATGACTGTAAGTATTAACCGACTGGCAGCTTTTTTTCAGTATTAGCACAGTGTCTGGCCAGTGTTGGAGTCGATGTATTATTTCAGTTCAACTGGATGAAATGTTAAATAAACTCAGAATGAAAAAAAAATTCTCTCTTTCATTTGTATGTAAAGGATGATGCAGTTTTTATGTTATACTCAATGGTACCTTTCATTCTAACTTAATATCTGGGTACCATCAGTAACTCCTGATGAAGAGATATTTTTGTATTATGCCTTTAGCAGGAAATATATTTCTAGTCCTGGCTACCAGTTTTCCACCTTCTTGAACACCATAGAGGCTCCCACCCGCCCCACCACGGCAGCCCCACACAGCGTAATTCCAGGTACGTTCGTTATGACACAGGGGGAATGAGATTCTGCCTTAGACCCTGATGACTGACACCCTTACACATGTGGTCAGGTCAATTTGCTTTTATATTGTTTGTCAGATTCTAATGTGGAACTAGCGTTTACCATAGTTCACAGAGAAAATCTAAATTGAACCCAGGATTGGGGAGTGCCTTATTAAGAGACGTAAAAAAGAACTGAGCATTTTACCCACCGTGGTCACGTCTCTGCTCTGTGTTGCTACAGGACCTCTGTTTATCACTTAAATTATTGAAATATATTCAAGAGCTTGGGCCTAGGAGTCAGAGCCGCTACAGTCTTGGTTGTACCCACTTTTAAAATAAACGTATCTGGGCTGGTGACATTCTCTGTGACCTTCAGTTTTATTAGTTTAGATTGGAGAGAATAATTGAATCTACCTCACAGAGTTGTAAACAAGATAATTCCAGCACAGCGGTTTACGTAGTGCCTGGTACAGAGTAACCATTCAGTGGACGATTGCCAATTGTCTACAGATGTTGGACGTGCATTCCAAATGCCAGTACATCAATCTACTGGTAAGATTTCAGAATCTTGGCGGCTTCCCCAGAGATAACCCACAACTTCACTAAAAGTAGCAGATTAAAGTGGCCGCGGGGAGACACTTGAATCCATCCTTTTAAAACGTCCAACGATTAAGGTTTTGCCTAGATGAGACAGAGGTAGGAAAGTCTCTGCTCACAGATGAGAAAGCTGGGGCTTCAAGTGGTACAAGTTCAAGGCTGTTCCTGGTCGCTTGAAAACTATAGTGGCAGCTAAGGTCTGACACCTGAATCTACAGCCCTGTCCAAAAAGTGTAAACAACTGGAACACTCCAATAACATTAGTTTTTCAAATTGGTGTATTCTTGTGTATTCATAATTTCACTAAAAGCCAAAGAAAGGTCAGGTTACATCTGTTAGTGATGTTATAAAGTATCAAGCTCTAGATATTCAAAGTATGGTCCATAGCCCAGCAACATCCAAGTTTGTTAGAAATGCAAGTTCTTGGGCCCCAGCCCAGACCTGCTGAGCCAACATCTGTCAGATAACAGGAGCCCTGAGATCCCCGTATGTGTCACAGCTGGAGAAGTTCTGGCTGTGCCACATCTCCGACGCTCCCAGGGACCCGAGCTTCACTGGGTCAGTTTCAGATCAACTTCTAATACTCTGTGAATTTGCGTATTTACCCCTCACCAGATTCCAAGGACGCTTCCAGCTTCAATGTTGACGTTCTTAGGGACATAGGGTCAACAAGCTTACGAGGGCAGGGATTTCTGTTTTGTCCACGGCCGTAGCTCCATCACCTAGAACAACTGGCACCAGCGAAGGGTCCCCATATGGTCATCGGGTTCATCCTGGGCTCTTTCTGGGAATCTGAAGAAGGGTCTTCACATTTCCAATATCCAGTTGTGGAAAAGAAGCCACTTGGCGTCACGGAGAGGTCATCACCAAGATGTGGAAAGAACAGGGAATCTGAGGGTTTCTGGGACCAGAGCTGGCCATGAATGATACCCTTGGGAACCAAGAGGCAAAATGCGCATCCAAGTTGTAACCATTGTTGTGGAGCCAGCCCACTGTCACGGAGGACACCACTGCCGCTGTAGCTTTTGGAGACGAAGGAGCACTCGGGACAATACACATAGGGGCTTGTTGAACCCTCAAGGAGCCCGCGATATGCCCAGTTTTAAAGAGAAGGAATTTGAGGCTCAGAGATGTGGGCTGATTTGTCTAATGTCATGCGGTGGCCCAACTGCTATCTCAGTCCAGGCCTGTCAGACTCCAGTGTCTTCCACTGTACTTCACAGCTTCTCCATCAATAGGAATACTTAGAACTAGCTTCGGTACAGCATTTTACAATCTTCAACGTGTTTTTATTTCTGCATACATTACTCCTTGTAATACCCCCGACAGTTCCTCTGAGCATCATCTCCATTTAAAAAGTGGGGAAACAGTCTTGAAGAAGTGAAATCACTTACCACCAACCTAACTTGGGGGATTCAAAGGATTATAAAAGATGTATTCACGTTCCCACACACACACACCCACAAACAAAAGGTTTATGGAACATACAGAATTCCAATAAGGACCCAACCAAGGCCAAAGGCAGATCAGCAAGGTCATTTCCAGATAGGATCCCCTATTAGAGTAATAGGAACAATGGTTTTCAAAGTGTGGTCCCTGGTCCAGCAGCATCAGCATCACTGGGAACTAGAAATGCATGTTCTCAGGCCCTCTCGTACTGAATCAAAAACTCGAAGGTGGGACCCGGCCAACTTCTAACAAGCCCTCTGAGTGACTGACACAGTCCATTCAAACTTGAGAACCACTGGGTGGTTGTTAGGATGAATGCTAGAGTCGCATTCAGCTCCGTTCTATGAACTGAGGCAGGCTAATCTCTCTAAACCTGTTTCCTCATCTGTAAAATGATGTTAATGCCACTTCCGTCATTGGGTTGTTGGGAGGATTCAATGAGAATTAATAAATGGACAGCACTTAGCCTGGCACAGGGTACACTCAACGCATTGTAGCTAAATTTATGTGATCCCCGGGGCCAGAAGTTTGACAACACTGTTGGTGATCCTACAGGGAAACAGGCACTCTCGTGACTGCTGGTAGACATCCAAATTGCTGCAGTTTTCCTGCAAGACAGTTTGGGTGTCTCTCTCAAAACGTATAAAAGCACGTAACCTCCTTAAAGCAATTTCACGTCTAAGAATTAATCCCACAGATGGGTACACTCGGGTTCACAGGAGACCTGGCTACTCCTGGGAGGGAACCGTATGAATGCAATGGTCGGGGGAAGTGAAGGAAGGGGGAGGTTGGAGAATATTTCCAGAAGATGGTGAGAAACTGCCAGGTAGGAAAAAAAAAGTGTACACTATTGTGGGTAATCCCAAGTATAAGAATAAATTTTCCCTTGGGAAAAAATTTTTTAATTTCTGAATTGGATTTTTGCAGGATAGAAGGATAAATAACAGTTGATTGTCACAAATATAAGCTAATTTGGGAAGAAAGGCTATCTCTGGATGGTGGGATTCTAAGTGATTTTAAAATTTTCTCCTTTATGCTTTTCTAGTTTTACAGATTTACTTCTGTTTCTAAACTCAGGACATATTAAATGCTACTTAAAAAAAAAAAAAAAAAACCCTGTAGGTTATAGTCCCAATTTTATAATAATATATGCACTGATACGTATAAAAAGACATATTAGAGGAATATATACCACAATGGTTAACAGTTGGTATCTCTGGATTTACAGGTCATCTTTATTTTCTTTACAGCTTTCTGTTTCTCAGATTTTCTGGAATGTACCTTTATTGGTTCTAAAATCAGAAACACGTCAAGTTCAGGCCGTTGAGTGACCCCCAGCTCAGGCTTGGAAGCGGGTGCCTCTCAGCTCCCAAACCCTGGGATTACCGAGCCAATCATTGACCCTCCCCTTGATTCCATCTCTCTCCTGGAAGTGATGGAAACAGTATCTACCTTATAGAGAGGCCTGAACCTGTGGTTTTGGAGCTCCAGGCCGGAGAGATCCGCAGCGCCGAGAGACGCCGCCAGGGAGCAGCATTGCCTGCAACATCGCGCGACTGGAGCCCACCGATCCCCAGAGCTGCCGGCAGGTGGCGCAAGGCAACAGACTGCGGCCCTCGAACGTGCATCTCTGGATTTCCAAGGCCAGGTCGGGAAGATGGTGCAGGAAGCCGGGAGGACATGATCTCTCCAGCTTCAGGAAGCTGGAAAGATGCCAACAAGCAGGAATGGGACTTATTGTACAGGGCACCTGACTCCCGGTAGGAGGGGGGCAGTGCGGAACACAGAACAATTGTAGACCAGACCCAGCCCCTGCCCTCGGGGCCATCAGTGCTGCGACACAGGCCAATCACACCTGAAGCTGGCTCAGGGAAATGGAGCTGGGAATCAGTGAGGGCTTTAAAGAGTGGCATCTCAACTGATACCGGGAAGAGGAGTAGAAATCTCTCACTGGGAGGAGAAAAGGGGCAAGAAGAAAACTAGGGCTTCTCCGTACCGGAATGGGCTTCCCTTTTCATGGAAAGATCTGGAAACCAGGGAGAGTGTGGCTGAATGGTGTGTGCAAAGGAGGGAACTTTGGGGAAGATGCCACCGGGATCTCAGGGTCGTGAGGGCCCTTCAGTGCCCGGGGAAGGAGTGCGGGCTTCATCCTGAAAGCAGGGACTCCTTCTGGAGGCTTTTGTCCCGGGGAGGAACAGTCAGGTCCTAACTCTGTCACTTGCTGTTTTTGTCATGTGGGACCAGCCAGTTCCCCTCTCCGGTGCTCAGTGTACTCATCTGTAAAATGGAGACGATAAATTGCAAATAATAAATAAACACATACATTACAGACAATAAATACACACATACATTACAGACAATAAATACACACATACATTACAGACAATAAATACACACATACATTACAGACAATAAATACACACATACATTACAGTCTTGCTGCGAAACTTAAAATGGGTAAATGGAGAACCTGCAGTCGTGACTTTCCTTCCCTTGTCCTTTTAATTCTCTGCAATAAACCAAATGGAAAAGACAGACAAGCAGGCCATTTCCAGGATGTCACAGTGTCGGTTTGGCAAGTGTGACGTTTCCAGGAGCCAGGAAATCGATTCATCATGTGTGATTGCAATCAAGAACAAGTTCTTTCCTCGTATTCTCGTTTATGATGAAAATGTATTTTAATCATGTGCAATCTCCAAGAAAGATGGTAGCAGGAGAGAACAAGGTTTTTAATAACGCAAAGCTAAAAATAGAGACGAAGATGACGATGCTATTGAAATTCCAAAGGATGCCACCTCCTGATACAAACCCTGAATAATAATTTCGGTCCAGAACTAGGAGTGGGGTTGCTGGGAACCCTGTTCCCCAGGGGAGCGGCCTCAGGTGCAGCCGGGTGGCTTACCCGCTGGATGGCTGACATAGGAAAGAAGCAGAAAGTTTTCTTCCAACGGCCTTCTCCCTGGGCGGGGTGAGTCACATCGGCAAATCTAGCGAGGATGACCCGATGAGGAGGAAAAGGATACTGTCACCGAAAGAGAAGCTGGGACTGGATTCTACTTCTGCAGTGCACCTCCAGCTTCCCAGGGCTCCTTTGCAAGGCAAAATGTGGACAATGGGGAAACAAAAGAAAACAAAGCGAAGGACTCCCAAGTAGAGGCTGACAATAAAAAAATGGAGAGAGGGAGAGAAGGCTGGACAGAAAAGCTGCCTGGACCAGGTGTAGACAGCAGCTCTCAAGTCTGGGAGTTGAGAGCCGGGAAGACAGGGTTTGGGGGGAGGGGACACAAAGAGGCAGCAATGGGGAGCCCCCATCCTTGATGCTGGGCATTAAGAAGGCACCCCCGTTTGGGTGTAGGGTAGGGTTTCTCCCCCCTTGGCTTCACTCCAGAATCACCTGAAGAGACTTTCACAAGTCTCATTGCTCAGGTCCCATCCAAACCAATCACATCCCAATATTCGGAGGTGGCCTGGGAACCGGCATTTTAGGCTCCCCAGGGCTTAGGTTCTAAGTGCAGCCAGGGTTGAGAACTGTTGTTCTCGAGATCAAAGAGTACGTTAAAGTGATTCCACGGCTTTGGAGGTGCTGGGGAGCGGGGGCAGTGGTTAGTGCTCTGCAGTGGTGGGGACGGGACGTCCCGCAGTGAACTAGGAGTGTGGACCTGTGTTATCATTTATTTGCACTCGACCACTGTCGAGCCTCCATTACAGACAGCGATGGCTAACAGGCACTGAGCAATTATTTTACCCTATCGCAGCCTCATTTACTGTCACAACACCCTGTCAAGTAACTGCGACTCTAGTTGCTCCCACTTCACACATGAAACTGCAGCATTTCAGGGACTTGCCAGAGATAGCCAGCTCACGCGTGGCAGAGGTAGGCAGAATGCCCTCAGCCTATGTGTCCTGCCCAGACCCTCCCCTCAGCC